>NC_051125.1:1166207-1466207 GCF_014839805.1 Manduca sexta
TTGTCCCAAAAACTGCCTAATGTGTAAGAAAAGTAAATTAGTAGAACTTACATTGCAAACACCACGGTTGCGAGAGTTGAAGGCGCAGATCTCTATGTTGGGATCGACATTGAGTAGGTCCCATGTTGTGGATGGCGGCGACACGGGCGACTTCACGGATGCAATGGTTGCCGTCGACTGTTTGCACGTTCAGTTCGCGCAGGTTGCGAGCGATAATACCGCCGTTCTGAGAAAATAAATATATTCAATGTTAACCACTAAAATTTTAAGTACAGTCCCAGGTTTTTCGTGGTTTTCTTGCAGGAAATCTTAGTAACCACTGTGAATATTGGTGCAGTAGACACATCGAAAAAGCATCTGAAGGAATATGATGGTTTCTGTGACGTAGATACGTGATTGTAAATTAAGACGTATTTTTGATCCACATACCCTGATTCTGCCCCATCCAGCAACCCTGCAGTTCATCCCTTCTCCGATCAATCGTAGTTAATAACGATAGGCCTGACGACGTTGTTCCAGACGATGTCGGTTGTGGTGTAGAGCATACCGATGTCATTCTTCATAAAGCCGTATTCGGGGTGGACGACGTATCCCTGGTAAGAGTACATCTGACCACCACTGAACCACTGGTTGGTGCCAACAGTCGCGTGTGCGTTACTGTAACACCACAATTTATCACTGAGTTTTACAACAATAATAAAGTAATATTACAAAAAGTAGCACTCGAGTTTCATCCAGAGTAGTATTTTGTAATAGAAGTTTACGGCTAGCACTGTTGCTGCCAGACGAGCGTTATACAGGTGCAATTCAGTTGTTTTTCAAAATGTTTTCTAAAGACCTAGATATTTTACTAGTGGTAGGACATATTTAAGCGGCGATAGCCTAGTTGGGTGTGGAACGGACTGCCAAGACGAATGTCCGCAGGTTCAAATCCTAAGGGCACACACCTCTGACTTTTCTAAAATCATGTGTGTATTCTTTGTGAATTTATCGTTCGCTTTAACGGTGAAGGAGAAAACATCGTGAGGAAACCTGCACATCTGAGAAGTTCTCTATAGGAATTTCGACCGTGTGTGAAGTCTACCAATCCGCACTAGGCCAGCGTGGTGGACTAAGGCCTAATCCCTCTCAGTAGCAGAGGAGGCCCGTGCTCAGTAGTGGGCATGTATATAATACAGGGCTGATATTATTATTATGGGATTTTACACGAATGTGTTTCTCTTCGCAATGGAGGGTACGAAAAGCACGAACCAAAGCCAAGTGCGTTATTTTTATTAAAACACTATGCATCCTCAGAATTTAAATATTTGCGTTTTAATCTACAGGTATTAAGTATGACATCTTTTTGTAACAGAAAGTATGTTGAGTGTATTATGTGCAGACTTTCAATGCTAGTGTGGAGTGTCTTTGTAACACCCGTGCAGGATAGGACTATAGGCACCGTTCGGACGCGGTTTACTTGCCATTGGGTTTTTATTTCTATTGAGAGCTCCGTGTATTTTGCTATTTTTCCGTATGTGTTGTAACTAAATTGTGTATATTGCATATGGCTACGTCGATAAGAAATACTGTTTTATTTTGTTTATCTAGTGGGGTTATATCCAGTCTATTGTTCTATACAGTTTTGTCAGTTATTATTGTTCTATCCCAGTATATTTTAAATGCATCATTCTCTATAACAGCATCCGGTTTGTACTTATAGTATGGTTTTCTCCAAAATTAATTTACATTGGTATGCTAAGGATTGGTGAATAATGGCAGCAAATTGGTCATGGCGGTGTTTGTAATCCGTCTGAGATCTGCAAGCGCCGGTGTACTTGTTATGCTGGATGGTCTCGGAAGCACTGTGGCATCGTCTACACGAGTCTTTAAAGTTGGGCCTACGGATAATAAATTTCTGATAGTTCCTAGTGTCGACGATTTAGTCTTGGGTGGCAATTATAAAACCCTCAGTTTCGGGGAACTATTCACCTCGTTGCAGCCATGCGTTCGACGCCTTCGTGGAGGGATTTATTTTGCCAGGCGGGTATTTTGTCTTTGTTAGTGATTATATATTCATTACGCTGTGTGCTTTTGGAAAGTAAGTTCAGAGGTGTTTAGTGTTTATCTATATCTGTTAGTCTACTAGTAACCCAAATTTACAATTTTAACTCTCTACATCAATTTTAACCCGTGCTGACAGGACCTCAAATGTATTAGAAAATATCTACTTAAATTGCACCTTAAATGTACTGTAGATGATTCCTTAAAACCATTATGATTTATAAATAATAATTAACACATAAATTTATATAATGGTTAACCATTATATAAAGGACAATGTCCCCAAAACGCAGGCTATCTTTGCGTCAGTCATGCATCTTCAAAATTCTACTGCACAAGTTGGAGCACAGGGAATACATGGTCCACTTTTACAATGGTTTCGATCATATCTTGAAAATAGGTTGCAAATGGTTGCAGTAAAGGGATATGTGTCAAGGTCATACCAAGCTATATCTGGCGTACCGCAAGGCTCACATCTTGGACCAGTTTTGTTTTCCCTATTCATAAATGACATAACTAATAACATAGTCAACAGTAAATTCTTTTTGTTCGCAGACGACTTAAAATTATATAGAACTATTGCAACGCAAAATGACACAAAGTTATTACAAGACGACTTGAACAACATCGTGAAGTGGTGCAATGTCAATAATATGTCTCTCAATGTCAATAAATGCCATCATATAAAATTTACCAGAAAAAACAAACCAATACTATCAACATATACTATTAATGATTACTCATTACAGGAAGTTAAGGAAATTCGAGATTTAGGCGTTATTATTGACAACAAACTTAAATTCACATCCCACATTAATAAAATAGTTAAAACATCGGCTAAAATATTAGGATTTATAAAAAGAAATACAAAAAAATTTCGTCAAGTTCGCGTTAAAGTTGCCTTATTTAATGCACTAGCTCGTAGTATATTAGAGTACGCCAGTGTGATTTGGAATCCTACTTACGCGATACATTCTCAAAGAATTGAAAATATACAACGCTCTTTCACACGGTTCTTAGCCTTTGCGAGTCCCGATATCTCCCACAGATGCCCTTACAGTCAACGTATGTCTTTCTTTTTAAAATGATGTCGCTTCGTCAACGCAGAAGTTTCCACGACTTGTTATTTTTATACAAAATAGTAAACTCAGGGGTTGAATGCAATTCGTTACTGTCCAATATAAACATTTCAGTCCCGTCTAAAATACCTAGATATCCGACAAAAACACATTTTGCCCCATCGTCTAGAACCAATCTAGGTTCACAAGCGCCCATATCCAGAATATGCATTTCATATAACTCTGTTAATAAAATCAACCCTAATATAGACATATTTCATGATTCACAAAACATTTACAAGAAAAAAATATTAGAACACCTCAAACAAAACTTAAACTAATCCCACTATCATTGCGTACCCTCAATAATCGAAACATAATAAATCAGCAGTAAGTACAAATTTATAAAACGATCTATATCCTAGTTATGTTTACTTTGTAATTATTAGTTGGTAGATTTTAGTATTAATTTGTCTTTTTGTAAAATATCAACATTGCGTACTAATTTGTGAGTGTTGTGTACTCCTATAACTGGTACACACATCAGAATGTGACCTTACTACTTTTATGTTATTAACAAGAAATGTGTGTACTGTTGGAGAACCTTATTTAAATAAATAAATAAATAAATCTTAACCAAATATCCTCGAAAAATCATCATTTCAATTATTACTTCATTTGTATTTATTTCCGTCAAAAGCGAATGGGGTTTTAAAATATATGAGAAAAAGTTGTTTAATTGTTACAAATGAAACACCGGATAATTTACTGCCAATATGGCGAATTGATACCAATTCATAACAAATTCCCTTTTTAAATGGAATAAAAAAGTTTATATTATGTACAATAAATGTGCCCGTATTTGAATCTATAATATATGTATTAAATATATTATTCATCTCAAATATATTGTAATAAAATAATATATTTTATTTAATAATTATGACCAAACTCCAATTAGTTGGTAAAAAAGAGAAAATTAATTTTTCCAAAACAAACAAATAGCGACTTGTACTTGCATTAAGAGAAATACAATGGTCAGCTAAAACATGTCTGGAATTTATTTTAATTAATGAATATATGGGTACAGATTTTTACTATACTGGCAACTGAAATTAATGACATTTTGACACTTCAGTATTGTTTGAATATTAAATCATTAAAATATTTTAATATATTTTATCTTATATTATATCTTCAACATCGGAGTGTTTTTTGTGTATTTTAATGTTGAGTCGAAAAATCCTATGTTAAAAGCAACGTATATAATGTGCGTTTCGAACTTTAAGACGGAAGGCTTTTAGTAAGCAACACAATGTCATCTAGAGCCTAGACCCAGGACAGTTAATCGAAACCGCATATCCCGGCGGTGTATTGACTGCACCTTTGCGGCGCCACAGCAACAACAAGTATATTTCTTGGACGAGCTGTCCAGTTTGTAAGTTATGTAGATTATTATTAACATACCCACAATGTGGGAAATATTTTGCCAAAGTTAAAGAAAACAGTTTAACAATAATAATAATCTGAACATGTTTACTCAACTTCTACATTATATTTTGGGTTTCAAGGCTGGAATGAGTTTATGCTGCCTGCTGGAGATCAGCTAATAGAGAGGTTCACAGACAACAACAACATGACATGACCCGACCAGCGCTGCAAGAAGTCATTCACTCACTTCAGGAGTATATATAAACGTGCTGCAGCTTTATTAAATTCTTGTTTTTATTTTGGGATGCCAAAATATATACCTCTATTAAAAATATACATCTATATAACAATATACATCGGATTTCGTATTTCTGGTTTTATTTTTCTTTCCCTATGATAAATAACTATTGCCTAATCAGGCTGTGAAGTGAGTTCCTGGGTTCGATTTCCAGGCCAAGCAACATTTTATCTCGGTATTTTTAACATGAGTTGCCTGGGATCGGAATCCTCCAAATAGGGTTGGCGTCAGGCATACGGCCGGTCATAAAAACTAAGCTGAATCTATTCTACAATATGTGTTGACGCCATATTGGGGTGAGATAATGGTAGGTGGAAATAAAGATTAGGTAATCCATGTAATAGAATAAGTCGTAAGTCAGAAAACATATACACAAAAGATCAGGTAACATATTATGTATGCTCCGAAAAAACTAATATTCCGCCATACTATGTTAAAAGTTTTATTGGAGTTTCGTCTTATCAGTAATCAGATATATTAGTACCTATGAGGTTCTTATGAGGGCAATTAACGCTAGGTGAAAAGACCGTCCATTTATCGCTTATAGCAATAACAAGTAGGTACTGGAATATTGAACTTATTCAGGCACATAGGTACTTTCTTTCTACATTATTGCAGTCCATACTTAACCTCAAAATAACCGCGCTATAAAAAATCTGATTACTCCGAACTCCCATCGAATATCTAATTGTTTTCAATTTGTATAAGAAAAATTATGATATATTCCCTATAGTTTTGTGAAGGTTTTGTACAGACGCAAGCGTAGCTCAACTCGTAGAAAAACAAATTTCGCCCATATAAGGAACAATTTAATATCCAGTGCCAATATTACTCGTATAAAAAAATCTTAAATTCCTGCCGATGTAAATAAAACACATTCCATTTTGTACGAACCTACTAAGAGTATCCTCGTAGTCGTTGATCATGGGCACGATGCAGTGGCCAGCGGTGAGGATAGTCCTGCGGGAGAGGATGGAGCCGCTGCCAACTAAGTTCCTGAGATTAGCGCCGAAGGTTGTGGAAACAATATGTGGGGATGAGAGCCTTCAGCGCGCATGGGTGCCGCCTACGATGCGGGCATTAGGGTCCACATGCTCAAAGAAGATGGACATGTCCTGGTCCGGCTCCTCAAGAGGTAATGCTGAGAAAGCAAACATTATGTCTATCAATAGCCTCAAAAGAGAACGAGTTACTATTTCATAAAAGGAAGAAAGTTCGAAGACCAATGAACTACTGGCTGTTCAACTTTTCTTTTAGCACATGTCGTTACAGTGAGCCAATTCGAGGTCGGTGCGACACAATTTTACAAGAATGTTGCAAAGAGGATGTGACTTTGTTACAGCTAACCGCCTGACTGATCCAGTCTCGGGCAAATCAATTACCTAATCTGGGATGAGAATCCACGACTCCCAATCTTTAGAATAAGTTGACATTATACCTACGTGACGACACCAAATAATTAATTATAATCTCGAGATATAATCAATTATTATATTATAGATCTCTCTATCGTTAGTTCTAATTTATTTGGTATTTTATGTCCAACCATTTTTAACTTGCGTAAAATTAATAAAATATATAAACCTTACCATTGCATCCCGCAAAAACGGCGACGAAAAGAAGTACAAGTTTCATGGCCATGTCGGTTACGCTCCACACCTGGTTAACTGGTTTTCGAAATAGATCCTTTATATATACCACAAACATTATTACTATCGGATTTATTTATTGATTAGATTGATATGATCATAATTAAATCCGTACTACTCATCATTTAAATTAAGCCAAGTGCGAGTAAGTTGCTGCATTACGATTCCGTACACTACATACTTGAGTCAAAGGTAGGCAGGCAGGGAAAGAAGAAAATCATAAATATCCTTTATATAGAATGATATCCTTCTTAAGTAGGTCCTGCTATGTGACGTAGCACTAAGTCCCTACTTGCATGATTTGCAAGAGTTGTTAAAGTAGAAATAACTGTTGAAACTCCTTCCCAGGTAGAAGTGCTCCCGTTCCATTTAGACATTAAACATCAGTTCAAAATTATTATTCAACAATTTTGTTCCTGATTTGCCATTGATTTGTCGTAATGAATACAGGGGCAAATCATTGATGACTTAAATTATTGGAAGAGCCTCTCGTTATTGGTATTGAGCTAAAATTATTTAAGTAGTCATTATTAGTTTTAGCTTAAGTTTGTACTTATTTGTATAGAGATAAATAGTGTGGCAGCTAGTGAGAAGACAGCTGGAATATTTATTACCATCAGGGTCTCTAACCTATCACATAGTGCTAGAACTTGTGACGTTATTTTTCATCATGTTTTTTCTTTTCTTGGCGTTCTTTCCAAATTTAGACTCCGGGTGGACATGGAGCATCTAAAAACTTTATATCGTTTTACGCGACCCGGGATCGAATGCGTGATCTCGCGCGGGAATTGTACCAGAATACTACTATGCCACCAAGTCGGACAGTTAGTTAAAACTTCCATATTTCTATTCATTTAGGTAACTTAAAATAAAATCTCTTCTGAACTGCGAAAATATATATATTCACTCTCTAACTCGCGCTTAACAAATTAATTCAATTTAATGAATTGGTTTCTCAAGAGACAGGCTCAGCCTATTTTGAGAACCTCAGGTATTTTTTTTGTACTCGTATAGTTTTCTTCATTTTCCTCTTTCAAATGCATTTTTTGTTCAGTTTTATGCAAAATCTACATATCTTTACAATCAATGCCCATATGTCCATTATTGTGTTGCTAAACACATCGCGATGTAATCAATCTAGCTTAGCGTTATCTGTTAGGATGAATCATGTGGCTTTTCCTGATGAATATGTAATGTCGGTATATTAGGCGGCGAGTGAAATAACTGAATGCCAGATTAACGCTTATATATTTAAACGTTAGGGATAAAAAATAAAATAAAGTACTTACAATTTATTTTATTTTTTAGTACATGTAGGTACCTACAATACATTGAACTTAAATCTAAGGAATACACAATGATTATATTGTTTGTATGATTATTAGATATGATTACAATTAATATATTCTAGGTGTATCTAGGTCATGTAGTTTCAACTTGTGGTAGTTTGAAGTGGTTGAGTAGCCTGTTCCAAAAAACAATGAAGTTGAACAGATGAAGTAAAGCGTTTTGTCGCTTTTGTTAATTATTACCCTAAATTTATACCAAATTTTGCACAAAAACCTTATTATTTAAATAGTTTGTGTAAAGAAAAATTTTACATTTAACTGGGACGAGAATTGTCAACTGTCATATGAAATATTAAAACAAAGTATAATTTCATATCCTATATTACAATACTTAGATTTTTCCGAAAATAATACATTTATTATACAGACAGACGCGTCAGGTTAGGTATGGGGAGGAATTTTGTCGAATAACAATGGACGACCCATAGCAAATGCGAGTAGAAGTCTCAACAAAGTTAAAAAACACTAGCCTACGATAGCATTGTATGGACCGTTACACATTTTCGTCCTTATTTATATGGCAGAAAATTTAAAATAAGAACTGACCATAAACATTTGATATATTTAATTGGATTGAAAGACCCATCCAGTAGACTAATGAAGTTTCGAATAATTTTAGAAGAGTATGATTTGAAAGATGTCTATATGCCTACATAAAACCGACCTCTAAATCACAATTGACGCCGGGCGCCTTTGTGAGAGAATTAAGTGAATATTGTAAAAAGTTAAATGTAGAAAAATTGTACTTTATGAAGAATACACATAATTGGGTATTTGTCGAAAAAAATGGTTGGTGCAATAAAGGCAAGCAATCGGTCTGGACCTCGTATATGTATCTTAAAAGACATAAAGCGAATAGATAACAAAGATGATAGAAAGGTCATTTCAAAGGATCTATTGCCACGAGTAAAAGAATGTTAAATGATATTAAAAAATATTATTTTTGGCCTGGTTTTGAAAGGACATTACGGCATTTGTTAAGCGATGTGATAAATATCAAAAACAACTTTTAAAACTACTAGAAGTTGAAACTACATGACTTAGATACACCTAGAATTTCTTTTCTAATTTAAGATTTACTTTCCTGAGCCTTTAAAAAATATCATGTAGATTTTTATTATGACTATCCATATTTATCCGTAAACAAATTAAATCGTCTCGGTAAACAAAAAAAAATTCGAATGTTAAACCCGACATTGCTATCATTGAAAATGAACTTGGACTAGTTTTCAGACCTATCGGCATCCTAGTCATTTGGTACTGACCCGAACAAAAATCTGTATATTTTCGACTGCTTTGATCTAAGTCAACATTGAAATATCCTTGGTGAAGATCTCAATGTGTATACTACCTGATAGTGAATCAAGAATTTCTGCCATATTCGCCATAAAGTAAATTCGTCATCTTTGATGCAATGATTTGATTTTCTATAATCTGTTACTAACCTCCATTTTTTCTTTCCAACTATATAATTTTCTTTAGGTACTAATAAAACTGGACTTGACCATTCACTTCGACTTGGCTCAATTACACCAGCGCTTAACATCTGATTTATTTGCGTCTTAATTTAAATATTAAAATAGGGTAATCTGTACGGTTTGGTAAAAATAAGTTCAGTATTCGGCTTTAAACACTGTCCCAGAAAATAGTGTCAAGCGGAGGTCCAGAGATAGAGCTTTCTTTGGGTTATCCAAATCACCCCCATGTATGTTCCGCGATTTTTCATAGTTTTCGAGTTATAAATATTTTTCTGAATTCTTGAGAATTTTCGATTGGAATCATTAATTTTTTTTTTAAAGTAGAAGGCTTCTTCGTGAATTTTTTGTTACAATAAATTTTTTATTTGTTGTAATTCGTTGCTAAAACAATCAGTTTCGTAACTTTAATGAAAATTATGATAATGTTGGTGTAAAGTGAAAAACTTATGTTCCATGAATTATGACTTCAATTTCTTACTTTAAATTAAAAATCTAAACAGTTGACTTCGTTATTCCAAGGGAGATCAAAAACTTCTCCAGACTCTCAATTTACATATTCTTTAAAAAACATAGTCCTTCATGGGGGCTATTTCGGCTAAAATCAGTCTTAAAAGATAGCAAGGTGAAAATTTCTTAAAATATGCCATTCATCATCAGCTCTGTATTATACAGGGTCTTTTTGATATTGCGTTTCTAAATGAAACCACATACTCATCTTCACCTTTGCTGACATCGTGCCAAAAATCATCCATTAAGTACTAATATTTTCACAAAAAAACCTGGTTTTAGTTTTATGATTTTTTTATCATTTTGTAGTTTAATATGAATATGGCATGTGCGTGGGTGTATTTCTGACTGAAAGTATGATGTTGCCGTTGCCACGAATTCTATTAGAGTAGTAGTACTTAGTGGCATTAAAGCGCGTAAAATTAAAATGACTTTATTAATATTTATTTTGTTCGAAACTTAAACTTCTTTATTTTACATCTGCGGCTCAACTAACTTATTGAAAAGTGTTATTTCCAAGTAGATAAGTATGTGGTTTCATTTAGTAACGCGATGTCAAAATGACCCTGTATACTGTCCCACTGCTGGACACGGGGTCCTCTACTACTGAGAGAGCTTAGGCCTTAGTCCACCATCCTGGCCTAGTGCGGGTTGGTAGAGTTCGCACACCTCCGAAATTCCTATAGAGAAATTCTCAGGTGTGCATGTTTCTTCACGAGTTTTTCCTTAAGCGTTAAAGCAAGTAAATTTAGATTATAATTATTTTTTTTCACGTCCCATCATTCCGAAGGTTAATTAGTTTGTTAACTAACCGAAAATGACTGCAAGAAAGCTATGAGTTAAACATTTCGCATATTCTTATGTTTAAGTTCAATTAATTTTGCATGATTCATTGTCGTGGTTTAAGGGTTGTGGGTGCAACTCTTACCTGCAATAACAATGGACCGAGAAGATAAGAGACCTAATTTCGGCTATTATCTTATTTAAAAAAAAAAACCTCGCGTCGCATCTGTAATTTTTTTTTATTGCATTAGTACGTAAACGAGCGAGCGGCCCGCCTGATGTTAAGCAGCATCCGTCACCCACGGACTGTAGCAATGCCAGAGTCACATCCAAGCCATTGCCTACCGGGACATGAGCACTCTTTTTAAACCTCTTTTAAAGTAGGACTAGTCATAGCGCTCTGGATACACCGTTGCAAGGAGTTCATCCCAAACTTTGCACGTGCGCGGCAGTAAGGACGGTTGAAAACGTACCGTGCTACTACCGACTCATTCAACGTAGCGCGGATGAACTAACTAATCAAAATCGGTTTAGTAGTTCCCGACACATGCCGTACAAACATAATAATAATAATAATAATATCAGCCCTGTATTATATACTTGCCCACTGCTGAGCACGGGCCTCCTCTACTACTGAGAGGGATTAGGCCTTAGTCCACCACGCTGGCCTAATGCGGATTGGTAGACTTCACACACCTTCGAAATTCCTATAGAAAACTTCTCAGATGTGCAGATTTCCTCACGATGTTTTACTTCACCGTTAAAGCGAACGATAAATTCACAAAGAATACACACATGATTTTTTAGAAAAGTCAGAGGTGTGTGCCCTTGGGATTTGAACCTGCGGACATTCGTCTCGGCAGTCCGTTCCACGCCAAACTAGGCTATCGCCGCTTAACATAATATTAGTAGGGCCTGACCGAATCGTTCGGTAATTATTTTCTTAAATAAATAGTTAATTTCCAACTGCATTTCCATTGTTATATTTTAAGTAAAAAAACAACAGCTATCGATCATATTTACATTTAATTACATCCAGTTTTGGTAACACGTGAGGCATATTAAAATTGAACAAATCTTTGGCTACCTACATATAAATGTGAGAACCTAGTAACGTATTTATTGGTTTACTTATTTATTGCGTAAGATACTTAAAAACTGTTATTCAAATGTTATTACTATAAGACTTTTCATAAGATCCAGGCATGCTGACAAAAGGCTGGTTGAAAATGTCAGAAGAGACTAAAACGTTAATAAACACAGTTAACATTAGTAAAATTTGAAGGTTTAATGATTTCTTATGTTTACGCGAATGCTAGTCATTAAAATTAAACTATTTTTCGTATTTGGGTGAAAACTAAAATATTAAAGCTGCGATAAAATTCGGAAAACAGTTTAATTTCAATATTTAAAGGTTTGTTTACATAAGATTGTATATATGAAAACAATATATACCATCAGTTACCATTGACATACATCGGAATGCACTCACAGCTGTTTTCAGTAAACGAAAATTCAATCCGACTCCGAGAATTAACCAATCATAATAAGTCATTTTTAAGCATGTCAAAAAACCCTTCTGATTGGATCATTTTAGATAGATCATAAAAAGCGATCGATGTCTTTATTTAAAATGGCAGTTAAACATATAAAATGCGTTTTAGCGCCTACTGCACAAGTTCAGGTAATTTTTATTTGACAGTTATGGTATTACAGCTACTGAAGATTGTACTCATTTTATTACCATGAATTTGGGAACATAGATATTTTGGTTTGTTTATACATTTAAATGATGTTTCAGACGTTGTAAAACTAGCTCTTAGTTTATCAATTTCCAAAGTGATTAAATACATGTAATCATATCAATTATATTATTTTCTGTTATATATTGATTTACTTATCTACTATGTAAAGATGTTACTAAAGGACATATGTGTTATCATATCTATTTTATAATTTAAGCTATACATTTATTGACTAATCTTTTATCTATTGATCATAATCTTTAATCAATTTTCAGAAGCTACGTTTTTTTTTAATTCAATGACTGCATATGTCGTAGTTTGCGAATACACGTCTGATGCTTGTGTTATACTTTAGTATTATTTTTAAACTCTATTGTACACTTAGTGTTAGTACTAGGATATTGTTTGTATCCGCTTGGATAGCGACCACCGTACACATGGTGTTAAAGCCCATAGCGGGCCATCTAAGTGTCGCGTTCTGGGATCTGCCTGTATATATCCGGTTCCAACAGGCCGGCATAATTATGTCGACTGCCGAGGGGTGATTATCTCTCGTCAGTCGACATTCTATTGAACATCACTCCTTACCATGAGGCGCGTTGAAACTACGCAACGGATTTGAATGCGGTTTTTTTTTAATAGATAGAGTGATTCAAGAGGAAGGTTTATATGTATAATAACATCCATTAAATAGTGGAGAAATATTGCACCCGTGCGAAGCCTGGGCGGGTATAATAAAGTTAATGAAAAATAAAATACAACGGAGACTAGGCTAAATAATAAGTACAAAAGGCGGTAACGTTGCAATCAGCGATTTCCTCCAGATAACCTTTGGGTAGATCCCAGACATATCAGACCGACGGACAACAAAGTAATCGTAGTTCTTTTTGAAAGATGGAACACTAAAATAAAAGCCGTCGATCATCAACAGGTAATAAAAGGGGTTGTGAAAGAGATACATACATGTTTGTCAAAATATTTGCACCGTTTGGACAAAGCAATATTGATTTGAGACCTTTATATATAAAGTTGATATGGATTTTCCAAACAACCCAAATATTTGACCAAACGTGCAAGTGTGGTGCTACCATTGTGCAAATCATTGAAGAAATTCTCGCAAACAGTTGTCCTGAATGCACGTGCCGCATTCGCTATATTAAAAGTATAATGAGCAAGGAGACGTGGTCAGTCGTGCAAAAAAAAAAGAATAAGGGCGCGAACTACTATTTACTACTAAATACTATTTTAGTTTTGAGTTAATTGTCAAACAAATAAATGTTAAAAACGTTAAATGCAATGACGTTTTACATAATAAAAACATTTTAGGCTAAATGTATATTTAGTTTTGATACCCTGCATTCAATTAATTGATTATTATATCTATAAATATCAGCAAGTATTATAGGATAATATTGGGTTTTTTCACTTGTGTTGTGTTAAACAAAGAATTATCTATATATCTGAGATTAAATTTTAGACATGTAGACACCCAAATAAGTTGCTGAACAAAAATTCCACACAATGAAAAAATGTTCCAATTAAACTGTGACTGTGACTGACTGTACTTTATGTGAAAAAAATATAATTATAATTATACATTACTCATTAAAAGAAATATTTTATTAAATATATTATTTTGTGTCCATTTTTTTTTATTAAAGTATATACGCTAGGTTTTCTAAGTTTTCTAGAGGAATTTTAAGGGTGTTTGAAATCTACTAATACGCACTAGGCCACCGTAGTGGACTAAGGCAAGCCCTCTTAGGAGTAGAGAAGATCCGTGCCCAGCAGAGGCACCGTATATAATATAGGGTTGATATTCTAAATACTTGTTTTATGAATGTGATATGAAGAAGACCCACGCTTTGAAGATTGAACTTGGCACTCGGAACACTCCAGTTCATCGTGGCATCGTTAATTTAAAATTAAACTATTTTTCGGATTTTATCGCGGTTTTAATATTCTAGTTTTCTCCCGACGTTTCGAAGACTTTGCAGCCTTCGTGGTCACGGGGACTGGGGTGTTCGTCATCCGCAAAGTCAAAGTTACAATATCTACCTATAATATATAATAATAATAATATCAGCCCTGTATTATATACTTGCCCACTGCTGAGCACGGGCCTCCTCTACTACTGAGAGGGATTAGGCCTTAGTCCACCACGCTGGCCTAGTGCGGATTGGTAGACTTCACACACCTTCGAAATTCCTATAGAGAACTTCTCAGATGTGCAGATTTCCTCACGATGTTTTCCTTCACCGTTAAAGCGAACGATAAATTCACAAAGAATACACACATGATTTTTTAGAAAAGTCAGAGGTGTGTGCGCTTGGTATTTGAACCTGCGGACATTCGTCTTGGCAGTCCGTTCCACACCTAACTAGGCTATCGCCTAGTACAATATCTACCTACATTTTACAATTATACAACTTTTTAAATTTTTAGCTATTGGTGGTCCAATTGACGCAGAATGAGCTCAGTGTCTTGAAGTCCGTTCGTCGTTCTTTTAATAACGTCTTTCACAAGTCGACACGCTATATATTAACTACTCCAATCCATACAAAAGGTATCTAAGAAATCACTGATAACGATAAGACCCCCAATAATAATTTGATTTATTGTTTATTCGTTATATGTACTTAGTTTACGATGTACAATAAATTGTTTAATAAAGAATCATGACCATTTCAGGTGCAGCCTGGCATCATCAAATTTCTGATAAATTTAGTTATAAGTGTGCGGCAAAGTGACCCCGCTGCTCCTGATGGTAAGTGGAGTGGGGTCCAATAGAATGTCGACTGACGAGAGATGATTACCCCTCGACAGTCGACACAATTATGCCGGCCTGTTGGAACCGGATATGCACAGGCTAATCTCGGAACGCGACACTTACGTGGGCCACTATGGCGGGTTTTAACAGTTTGTGTACGGTGTTCGCTGTCCGGGCGCATATAAAATATATCCTATCACCAGCAAACCAGATGAAGCTATATACAATTACTCAGTGATGTACAAAATACCCTGTACAAAGTATCTGGAATACAAAATACTTTTAAATTAAGTATTTCAGATACCAGATACAAAATACTTTCGAGAAAGGTATTTGAAATACTAGATACAAAATAAGTATCTTATAAATACTTTTTAAAAATACAAGTACTTTTGTAAGAAAACAACATTTGAATTTAAATTTGTTTGTTATAGATCATCATTATAGATCACAAGAATAATTATTTTAATTTTAAGTTAGATTAAACAAAACCAGCTCTTCAAACATCTTATCACTCATTTTCCTTCGATGAGGCCGCATGATCATACCCCCATAAGAAAAAAGTCGTTCCACAGAGGCAGAGCTCGGCAAACAAGTGTATTTTAAAATTTATTTTTTTTATTGTAGTGTAAGTATTTAAGCTCTTTAGGCGTATGTCTTTATTATTAAGGTATTGCAATGTTTCTAAGTCAGCAGCGCTGGCAGGAGACCCCGTGTTTTCGCCACTTGCAATAGAGGAATCAGAATCCGCTAAAAAGATGTAATAAGATTCATCCTTTCACTTATTTAATATCAGATTCTTGTTTTTTCAGATCAATTTATTTTTTGTGTTTCAGTCAGTATAAGTTCTTTTACATATTCTTTACGCTCTTTTGGTACCCACTTCAAAAAAACGGATCGGATCGAAAGGAAGTATATAGTATAGAAACAGATAAAGTAGCTGAATAAAATAAAGCTTACGTTTCCATATTTACGATCTCCAATTTCACAAAAGTAAACGAAAAATAACTGATTTCAAATCAATCATAACTATTCATAACAGCCGGTGAAATTTGTAGAAAGAAAGAGTCGCTATCTATTAATTTTTCCTCAAGTATAGTGTCCAAGAACGGCTCGGTCAGTTCTACGCATTTATTTTATAAACGACACCAAATAATCTCTACTTTTTCTAAAGTATTTTATCAGAAAAAGTATTTATAAAATACTAAGATACTAAACAAAAGTATTTAAATACAAGATACAAAATCCTTTCTAAAAAAAGTATTTTAGATACAAGATGAAAATACGTATTTTGTATCTTGTATCTGTATTTCAAATACTTGTATCTTAGATAAGTCACATCACTGCAATTACTACACAAGTAAAAAACAGAGAAATAGTTTACTACTCTCAATAATTTTGCTCGCTGCAACATGTGTGGTCCTATATTTACTAAAAACAGTGGGTACAGATAAGCGAATAGTTTTAAATGGTTTAATATTACACGAATATGATATACTTTGGATAAATAAAAAAAAACATTGTATAGTTCGAAATGTGCAAAGTTCTACTAACTCTTATAATTTGTAATTCAATTGACAGTGTAGATAAATACTTAACTTTAATATAAAGTTAAAATGTTAGACAGTTAAGTCAAAACAACTACCATTTTAAAGCAAATAATAAATTACAGACTATAATGTGTAACTATCTATAGATACTGAATTGAGACTTAGGCACTATGATATCTTAACTAGTAGAATTACAGTAGAATTATGTAATGGTTTACACCAATGATTCCCAGAGTGGTCCAGGTAGACCCCCAGGGTCCACGGGAGACTCGACGTAGGTCTACGTTGGTGTGATCAAAAAATAGGGGTACACAATTCGTAAGCGAGGGTCCACGAACAGGGGGTCCTCCCGCACCAGCAAAATTTTGATAAGGGTCTATGATGAAAAATGGTTTGGTAACCTCTAGTTTACACGCTGAGCTCGGATTTAATAACAGAATTACTTTATACTTGTGATTAATACAATAATTTAATTAACTTATATTCTGAATCATAGTATGTAGTCACTGACAATAACAGTAAAATGTTTGAGCAGTTAAATTTATTTTTCACTGAGTTGTTTTTATGTTTTACAGGCGATATCTTTCAATTTTATTTACACAACAATTAGTATAATATTTATAACGTCTATATTATCCGTCCATCAACGTCGTTTCACGTTGTTTTACAAAGTTGCCAGCGTATCATATTGTGTAGCACTCCAATAATTACCAAGTAAATGTATAAACAGGATCATTTTACATAAAATTTTAGCACGACTCACTAAATACGATTATTGCTAAATATATTCTTATTATAGTGCTGTCTTTGTCAACTCTTAAGTGACAGAACCTGGTTTTAAATGTATTTAGTTAAGTTGTACAACCCAGCTTTAAATCTTAAAATTAACAGTGCATTTACAGAGTACTTAGTACAGAGTACTTTAGTTCACTTAGCCCTAGCACCAGTCATGGACACAGTCGAGCTTGCACCGCGACCGCGTGACGTAGCCGCGGGTCATACACCGCGATCATCTCACCAACGCCTCTATCTTGCTCACAGCCTCCACCGACAAATTGCTGTCCAGGCCCAGGAGACCTGACACGTCATCCCCTATGACATCCTTCAGGACGCCTCTAGGCAAGTCGTGGAACACTAAGAACGCAGTCAAGATCTTCTTTAACGTGTCATCGCATGAGTCAAACTTTCTGCTGCTCGGCAAGCCCAAATATTTCCGTAAGTACGGCGTCAGTTTCAGCTCCCAACTGTCAAGAATGTTTGACACTTTTTGCTTGATGGCAAGCGTGAACTCGCTCGATATTAACGGCTCGTTGTTGAGATCTTGTCCGTCGACTTTCATTTCGCTGTGAGCGCGTTTACTGTGGTTCTCTATCTGGGAGAGAAGTAGTTTAACTTGCCATATGTGATAAGTGGACGGATCCGTCTTCATTGTTTTGATTATCTGTCAAATAAGATGTTTATTACAATGTAATTTATATAAAATATAAGAACATTTTCAGTTTGGTTTAACGTAGAATAACATAAAGATATAATTTTTATCTATAGCTTAGGTAGTGGAATAGGGATGGATAGTTCCATTTAAATTTTATAATGTAGGTATTGTAAATAAACGGTTATTATGAAAACTCTGATAAATAATTGAATCGATCAACAGTGGCTCTATGAGTAATATTTTTTTGGATACTTTTTAAATATATCAAAAACTATCTAATTATATTTTATCTTTACAAGTCGTATCAACTAATTATTGAAAATAATCTTATCTTTAACCTCATACCATGTTTTGTGTATAATTTTGACATGTTATGTTTTTAGCTCAACACGACAAATTTATCGTACAGGGCCCTTATTCTGTATGGTAGTGTAAACGCGTAACGCGGCCGTGTCATGTTATCTTCGAGAAATGTGCGTGGTACGGTATTCTGTAAGCCAAATTTCTATAGTCCTAAACATGATGCGTTGTGTTCCGTGCTTGTTACGCACTGTTAAAATAACGTGCGGGATAGAGAAGGCCCCTGGACTTGACAAATAAAATTAACGAGAGTCTAAATATTATGGAGAATAACAGAAAGCGTCCTTCAACAGTTAGAACTATCTGCGTGCCTTTTTAGATATACCCGATAAAACTTGTTGAATTAATCTGGTTGAACCAGGCCGTCATAATTTTGTCGACTGGCGAGTGTTAATGATCTCTCGCCATCGGACGCTGTATGAACCCCACTCTTAGTATAAGATCACTGAGGTCAGTTTCTTGTCCCCGTAATTTTATTTTTTACTTTTTTGTTTTGTTAAACTACGACTAGATTTTTCTTGCTTGTGCAATTTAAACTAGTCCAGATTGAACAATATAGAGATCATGAATGAGTGTATACGTCTGTATGCATGTTGCTAGATCTACCAAGTGTTATCACTAGCCTTAAGCCTACGCGAGCTATCGTGATGCTCAATTAAGTAACAATCTTTCCAGGCATGCGCACACGCAATTTCGCGCTAAGTACGGTTCGTGCTAGCGTTTAGCGTTTTTATGTATCAGTGTAGCTACGCCTACTACTACGTGCAAATAAATACCTATATAGTGTGCTCAAATGTTTGCCGACTAATGTAGCCAGAGCTTTTGATGCATATAAAAACTTGCACGCTACATGCAACATCGATTTATTGAACTCAAACCATTGCAAAAAAAAAGAAAACATTTATAAACGACTGGCAGGCATTGAATAAAAACGTGCGCAAGCGCATCATTCCGAAACGTGTGATACAAAAATCCGATTTCGAGAACCGGAATTGTTATTTACAAATTGAATCTAGCAATAATCACGTAGAAGCCACTCATATAATCAATGCCAGTGAGAGGATTATCTAAAAATCGTTTTATCTAAAGTCGATTTCTTGTAGACTGATATTGTGGCTTAAGATCTAAATCGCCACACGTATCATTTCAAATTTGATTAAATTCAATAATTATGAACATTTCGGTAACCTGAACGTATTTATAAACTACACATTTTTATTATCAATTATAAATCATGTTTTTATTTATGTAAATATATATTTTTTTTTACTTTTTTTCGTCATTATGTCCTGCAATTTTATTTATATTTGTGAGGCATATATTATTTTTTCAACTATTCTTGTTACCACCGTCATATAGCAATGACAGAGCGTATAAGGTGCAAAAAAGATGAAGAGATTCAGCATGGAGTATACAGGTTGATTCGGTCAATCTTAAAGACTGTAACGTAGGTAAATCTGCCACTTCTTCTCGGTTCCTGCGAACGGACCTACGGGATCGAGTCGGTTCAGGAATCTATAGAAAAAATCTACCAGATTTTTATTTATACAGCCGCACCTCATAAGTCCACATAGACTGACAAGAGATGATCACCTCACGCCAGTCGGAACAATTATGCCGGCCTTTGAAACAGAATTTACACTTATCAACTCACCTTCAAAAACGTGGTCCATATAGGCAAAGCGCAGAGGATATCTTTGACCAGACACTCGTACGTCACCATGCTCAACGACTGCACGTATTCCTGCTCCTCCTTGCTGTACTTCCTGCACTGGCATTGCTTCTGCATCACCGGCTCGTTTTTAACACCCTTCCTTTTCTTCCCAATCACCAGACAATCGGCACAAATGTTTGTTCCAATCTCTTTGGCCAAGTAGTGTCGCACGAAGTTTCTAACTTTATCATCGTTGGTGAAGAGCTCAATGTTCTCCGGTGAGACTGACCAAGTGTTTGCTTTGTCTAGGGTGAGTGTTTGGGCCAATATCGAGAGGAACCCCTGAGGGTCGTCGAGGTATGAGAGGCATCCGGCGCGCTGCTTCACGTCGATGCACCAAGTGTACTCCAGGAATACTCTGGAACAATGTTAAGGTACAGTTGGAGTTTTAAAGCATAAGTTTAGTTCATTGTCAGCCTTAACACATTATTATAAAGTTCAATAACGTTTGGAGATTATTGTCAAGTTCAAGCATATAATATTCGATATGTTGCGTAGAACAGTTCCTATTTTTCTAATAGCTTATTACATTTCACCTTAATTTAGTACAATAGAGTATTTTAATCGTTATATTACAATATTATATACCTTATATGTAACTGATAAAGCATTAAATTCAGTTGCAATACGGAAAACTAAGCAATAAAATCAAAATTACAATTCGATAAACACCCCAATAGATAAACAACACGTGCGTTGTGTTTTAACAAGAATATCATCACGCTAATACCGAACGACAATATCAATAAAAATACAAAATCTCATGTCCATCAAAATCTTATTATCGATGATAGTCATATTTTCATGTAAAACTACTTATCGATAACGGCGGCTTAAATCCGCGATTTATGGCAACAAATACTTAGAAGGTGTTTTATATGAATAGTGATAGGTATTAGAACTTTATCGATAAAAAATAAGGATTAGAACAAGATAGTAGATCCCAAATTGTTTTGCATGCATCGTATGCCAGTTTTTTTTATTGCTTTGAATGATAAGACGAGCTTGTTCGCCTGATGGTAAGCGATGCGACCGTCCATTAATAGTAGAAACACCATCCAACACCTTGTATTTAAAATCATTGTTTGGTATTCCACTGCGTTCGTCATCCTGAGACGTGAGAAGTTAAGTCCTATTATATCCAGTCGTTACACTGGCTTCAATGTCCTTCTAACCGGAACACAACAGTAACTACACATTACTGCTTGGCGGCAGAAATTAACATTGCGGTGGTACCTACCCACGCGGACTTTCACATAAAGAGACCTACGACCAGTAAAGACTAATTCACCCCTGAATAGGAATTCAAGGGTGAATGCCGTACTGTTTATTTAAAATTAATGAGATATGTTCTGTTTTTAGGCTGCATACCACCAGCTTAACGATTACCAGTTCTGTACAAATTTAGGACTAGCAAGTTCTTGCAGCAATATATTGCGCAACGACTTCCAGAATCATTTTTACATCAGTGGCAATATTGAAATCATTTTATACATTTGCGACTCGCCTGCAAGATAAAAATTAGTCGAAGTCAGCATTTCCTGATTGTTTACATCGTATAATCACTTTTTGGAAGATAACTTCTTCAAGTTACTTCTGTTAATCTAAACCTCGCTTATAAGTAAACAATAACTTATAACTAAATCGCCATACTTCAACTGATCCCAATTGCGATCCCTCTGGAATGTGATGGGCCAGTAGCGCGGGTCGTTGATCTTCACCTCCCGCAGCGAGTCCAGCTCCGGGATGATGCAGGGCGCCTTCATCTGCCGCACCGCGCCTTCCAGGTCTACCACCTAAAGGGTAATTTATTTAATACGTGATGGCAATTTTTTTTTCTATACATTAATATTATCCTGAAATTGTTATCGTAAAACACAGGTGTCGTATGCATTTCTTTTTCAGGTGTCAAGGATCTGATACTTATGAACTTACTTTCGGTTACCATTCGTACCCTGCTCTAAATACCCTGGATATCAAATATTTTGGGGCGATGATCCATGCTTATTGTACATAACATCACGCATTTTATCCCCGAAGGGGTATGCAGAGGCGCAACTAGGGCACCCACTTTTCGCCAAGTATGTTCCGTCCCATGATGTGATAGGGGGCGAGCCTATCGCCATATCGGGCACAAATTCCAGACTCCGGGCTGCTTATTGTGGATGTCTTTTATTGGTAGATAAAGCAAATCGTTAGTTTCCGTTGTCCCTTAGTGGTGCAATGGGAGCAAATTAGTCGCACTTTAACCCAGTGGAAGACACCGGGAATGTTTTCGTTCCATGGTCCACCAACGGGGGATATATCGCAACGTTTTTTTCATTAACCATCAGTGGTGGACAAAATAGGGGAGCAAATGGAATAGACAAGTGACAACAGATGATACTGGATTATTATTTTTAATTTGATCGATCGAACTGTAGGTTAATTCATTATTAGAATTTTGTGGATTTTCTTATTTATTAGCTTAAGCGAAATGTAGGCAGCCGGGAGGGTCAAGTTAGTTGCGACACATACACGGACGGATGCGCACACGCTCGCTGCACGCTCTCCCCCGCGCCCGCCATTTGTCGTTATGTTGTTGCGCGTTACTGTGTAACGGTTATTCCGTTACTCATTACTCATTTATTTTATTATTTTGTATTAGGTATACATTATATAATAATAATTATTTTTTTTATTAACGATAAAAGAATGTCAAGCGCATCGGCTAAAAGGTCTGGGAGCATGCGCCGAAAGGCAGGGATTTCACCCCCGCGCCCGGACGAGGGGAATGCGTTCGGGCAAGCGTCATTAGGAGGAATCGAATAAAACGCGATCGAACTATATTTGCAAATTATAAAATTACTGAACATAATATCTAAAGACTACAGCCTTGTGTACCCCGAATTGGGTGAGTGTTTATACTATTTAATAAGCAATGTAAATATCTAGTTTTTATATTGCGCAACTGTGATGTGAGCTAATGTAAATAATTTAATATCGCTATGATTAAATGTTATTCCATTTGGAATTAGCTACTACTACCTTTATTAACTCGGGCTTGATTGGTATACGGTCACTGCATGTAAAGGATTGGGATGTCTTGTGGAAATAAACGTATGAATGTACATTTACATAGCTTGAGTACCCAGCTACGACCGCCATTTTGACAACTGTCTTATTTAATTAACAATACGAATAATTAATGTTAACCTAATCGTGTGTATGTTGACTGCCTCATCTCAGATACTATTAATTGCATGAACACCACGAGGTTCTTGGGTTCGCTTTTTGCAACTGCATGAGTGTGGCAGTCAAACAGCAACAAACATTATTTGAGACACTGAAAATTGGATTCTCAGGGTTCACCCGCTTGCTTAGCGCTCTGCCCTACTGCCTGCTACTAGCGTCGGTCACACCGGGTCCAGTCGTGTTCCACGGGAGTGGTTGCATGACCCTTTTGCCTGCTGCAGTTTACCTATGGGTGCTACCTACTGCTTGCTGCTGTAGCAAGAGGAGTGTACGCTACTGCACTCAGCGCCGCGCACCAGGAACCCAAGGCCAGTGTATTCAATCGGTGGAGAATGTGTTTTGGACAATGGATGTTCTAATACCCCGACCCCTTATAGAATAAGTACCTTATATAATATTTTGTTTACCTTTATTACATATTTTGTTAGCTTTCCCTTGCCTTTTTATTTCTTTAGCTCCCATTAACCAGATAAGGTGGGCAGGGCAACGGGGAGTGTGACAACTGGGCATCCAGTTTTTTTTTGTATCGTGTTTGTTACAATATAGTCGTTGTCTCGGTGCGTTGTTTCCGTATTTAACCAGCCTCGAAAATCATCTACACTAAAGTAATTTTAACTGTGTAATTAATCATAGTCGCCTCCATTTCGAAAACACCACAGTTAACGTAGCTGATATATTCTATCAATGTTTACCATGTATTTGATTGGATACAGTACAAACCTTGCTAGATCGGTATATTCCCACGTATTCTAGATGCAGTCAGTATAAACACAGTAAAGCAGGTCGGCATAATTCTGGCAACCGTTTAACGACACAATATTTGTACTAAGTTATATTTGGTAGTTTAATGTAATTACTCACCTGTATATGCGCATAACATAGCTTCCCCGTGTCCAGGTCTCGAGGCAGTATTAACCTGGGTTCTACGGCCAGCACGTACAGATGCCGGAACGCTTGTAAGTGATATCTGCAATAGATAAAATTATAATGAAAGAATTATGTGGACATTTTGGTACTGTTGATTGCAAGGCTCATAGGCGTTAGTCTTATTATGAATTGTCTTGGTGTTAATGTACGCCTTAGATACTCGGGTGAAAAATTATGACGTATAATATTTTGTAAATGTAAATAACAAAAATGAGTCAAATACCCTTTTATTAGACACTTAAGCGAGATTTAGATTGATTTTTACTGTGAAAATAATCACGATAACTTAACTTTTATTTTAACGCACGCAAGACTTGCGGCGATGGCATTTATAAAACTATTGAAATATTGCTCTAGTGTTATCTAAATGTTTATTGCTCCAAGTATTTGTTAGTGTAGATTATACACAATACAGCCGTGCAGTACCTGTTGTCCTCGCTGTGTGTGGGGAACTTGGGGAAGAAGGCGGCCAGCAGCGCCGCCACCGCCGCCGACCCGCGGCTCAGCGTCGCCCGTCCGCCGCCCAGGAACAGCAGACCGATCGCGCTCGCCACCGCCATCTGCACACGCGCCGGGGTCACACCGACAACTTACTGACTCTGAGCTGATACTGAGTCATTTTTAAGATGAAAAAACCCAGTCACAATTATATTGGCACTTTCGATGTAGTGTGTGTGTAATGTTTAGCGTAGTGTATAGTGTAGTGTGTAGTGTAGCGTGTAGTGTTTTGTATGTAGTATGTAGCGTAGCATGCAGTGCATAGTGTATAGTATGTATCATAGTGTCTAGTACGTAGTATGTAAAGTATAGCGTAACGTGTAGTGTGTAATGCGTGGTGTGCAGCGTACCTGTCCCCCGTGCGTGAGTGCGTGCGGGTGCGCGGCGGCGGCGCCGGGCGCGGCCAGGCGCGCGCGCACGCGCCGGCACACGCGCAGCACCGACACGTCGCCGCGCCCGCACATGATCTGCACCACAATATACACAATGTTTTAGACTGAATGCCTCGCGGCAGGTGACGTGCAGGCGTGTGGTGGCGCACCATGGCGGCGGCGAGCAGGCACACGCAGAGACAGGTCTCGAGCGTGGAGCGGCCGGCGAGGTCGGCGAGCGGGCGCGCGGCGAGCGTGGCGAAGGCGCAGGCGCGCTGCAGCACGGCGTCGCGCGCGTCCTCGTCGCCCGAGCCCGCGAACCGCAGCCCCAGCGCGAAGCACGCGCCCGCCACTATGTTGCAGTACGCCTGGCTGTACACGGACATTGCCTTTGTTTTCATTGTGATTTTAAAAGTGAAATCCTATTAATATTATAATGCGAAAGTTTATAACGATGGATGTGTAGATAGACTAGTTTTTGCTCGCGGCTTCGCTCGCGTGAAAAAGTTTTCTGGGATAAAACTCCCACTATATAACGTACAACATATATAAACTATATAACATGTTGAGTGTGTGAGTGTGTGAGTGTGTACTGAGTGGCGCGAAAATTATCGATGCCACACGGGGTGAGTCGGGATGATTGCCATCACACGTGTAGTTTTATTTTTAATCAATAATGATTTTTAAAGTGTAATTTTCGGTACTTGTTTTTTCATTGATTCGTGTACTATAAGTGGAGTATACCAACTTTACGGAGATGCTTGTAACAACATATTTAATTATTTAGATACTAACATGTTGCAGGTTATTTTAGACGCATAAAAAGAATAAAGGACCGTGTAAAAAAATAACATAATATATTTGTACATGAATGTTGTTGCGAAGCGCGGAGTATTCGTTGCTCGGCCACGGTGAGTTTAAGGTCACGCGCCGCTTTTTGGTTGAGAGGACGACCTCTAAGTACATTCTACAATTTAGGTTTAGGTTAGGTTAGGTTTTTTTTTGGGGAACTGCCGTGGTTATCACCGGGGGTACCCTGCTAATGGTGTACAAGCGGTCCCCGGCTTAGCACAGCAGTCCCATGATGAGTTGGTGGGCCCTACCGCTATCACTGGAGGCGCCAGCTGAAGGTTCGCTGGCAGCCTGCAGCTACACGGTCTTAGGGCCCGGGAGGAAGAAGGGAGGTGATAGAGGGATGGAAGAGAGAGGAAGGAGTAGGAGTTAATAGGATAGTTGGAAGGGAAAGGGAGGGGAAATGTTCAGGAACCCTTATAGACCTCACTGTGAAGTTAGCAACCATGAGATATACACACGAGCTGTGCGCCTAGGGTCGCGACAAATGTGCCTCCATGCATGGGCGTGCATTTGGTGTGGAGACCAAGCGCACAAGAATTGTCTTGGGGAGGCATTCTACAATTAGCATTGACCATATAAACATCACTCACTTCATAGCTTCGTAGTCGACGTTGTCCTCTGTGGGCTTGGTGAAGATGTAAGGCTTTATTGTCTCTGGCACTTGGTCGTCGATCCACTCCTCGCTCGCTTCTATACTGTCCCATAGCACTAGACCTAAATACAAATAATACTTTAGTTAACACAGACCGAAATTGTTCTGTAAGGTCTTACGATTTACCGTAATTATAAAGCACTAGCTTTTGCCTGCGGCTAGGCTCGCGTGATTAAGTTTTTTCGGGATAAATGTTTTACGGGAATAAAAAGTAGTTTATAACACTCAGGATTATGTAGCTTCCTATTAGAGAAAAAAAAAAAAAATCGTTTTAGTAGTTTCTGAGATAAGAGCATTCAAACACACTCTTCAGCTTTATATGTAAGTATAGATTAGATGAATCGCTCTTTTCGGTGGATGGTCAAATAGTAGCACAACAAAAACTTAAATGAATAAATATTTTGTGATATACTATGTATTAAATAAATATAGCGGCACCTCATCATATTCCGTGAGACATTAATACCGCCAGTTTGTACCAGAGCCCATGGATGTCTATCATACACAATTAGACAAACTCCCTTATTCATAGACGTTATTTATCTAAGGACGGAGCATATCTGTGATAACAAGTCTGATTCTCAGCTATCTATATCTGACTGCTTGTTGTTTGTTCAACTTTGTTTATCTGACAGCCAACTAGATTCAAGTTGTATCTCAATATAAGCCAATCACAACGGCTCTATGTCTACGCACTGAGAAACAGACTTGTTATCGCAGCAATGCTCCGTTCTTAGATAAATAACGTCTATGAATAAGGGGGAAAGATTACAGTGGAGCAGCACTACAGTTGACATATCCTACCTCTAGCGATAATCCTCAGCATCAGCAGGTCAGGTCGCACATAGTCCAGCTCGTAGGCAGTGGTGACCCTGATGCTGTGGGCGTTAAAAAACTGCTGATGCTGGTGGTGCGAGATGTGAATCCAACCAATGGTGGTCGCTATTCGTTAAGATATATATGGACATGATTTAGGTAAAATCCGCCATAGTGGTTCATGTAAATATGGCATTTATTTTATTACTAGGTGTCGTTTATGGCTCTGACCGGTTTAAGACTTCTGTGTTATGAAAGTCCCTAAACGACTGTACCAACTGACTCATAGCGCCGTCTGAACGACGTTAGTGCTATCTATTTAGATAAGACAAAACAATTATTTTTTAAGGGAGAAAGTTATTGGGATAAAAAGTTTGAGTTAATTTATAACATTGTATATACTATATACGTGTGCCAAATATTATGTAAATCAGTTAATTTTTTTTTTAATTTACTCCTAATAAAAGTTCAAAAATTGACATTTATTCACAATAATAAGAGAAAAACAAGCAGCAATCCATACGTCTATAATATTGAGCAAAGTATTAGGAGGCACATTTTTCGTACGCGGGGAACAACGGGAAGACTGAACCCTTCCCCTGAAGGTACCAGGGCGGGTCAATGAATGTAAGAGTGAAGTCCACGAGGAAGGAGATAGTAAGGTGCGGGTGTGCGTACGCGCGCGCGGCGGCAGGCCGGAGCCGCACATGTAGGTGCGCAGGCGCCGCAGCAGGCGCGGCGGCAGGCGCGCGGCCGCGCCCGCGCCCACCAGCCCCCAGCGCCAGCCCCGCCGCCAGCGCGTACGACTCGCGCTCCACCCACGTCTCCGCCTCCACGCCCGCCGGCTTGCCTGCCACGACACGCAACACACATCATTATTTATGCTTCTTGAACCTGATTAAACAATTAGCCTTCCACCCGTCGATATAATAAAACAGTAAAAAACGATTATAACAACTTGATGAGACCACCTAATGTGGACGCTATATCCGATAGTTGTTATAAACGATACTCATTAAATTATATATTTATTTGGACTACCATTTAATCGTAGTAACTAGTGTCTACTATATACAGAATCTACAATTCATTAGTACTATATATTATAAAAAAGCACTGCTCCTGCAAATAAATAACCAATAGTTAAACTTAATGACGCTTTCATAAAAAATAGTATCCTCTATTTAAATCTAATCTAACATAGAGTTTTAACAAGTAATACGCATCAAACGCGATGCTATGATACTGTGTAAAATATATATCAACGTACCAATACCAACGTACAAACCACATACCAATTTTACAATAAATTATAAATAAAAAAATGGCGGACATTTTTCGCCAACATTACACTCTAAATCTGTCACTGGGTGGTCACTCACCAATCTCGTTGAGCAACACCTGCGCGTAGTGCAGGTTGGCGGTGCCCTGGTATATGAGCCCCACGCCGAGCAGCGCCGCCACCAGGATGTTCTGCTGGATGTCCAGCTCGATGGAGGTGGGCGGCAGCAGCGGCTCCAGGTGAATGCTCATCATCTTCGTCGCTTGCACGTCCATTGTACCTGCAAGAGAAGAATATTGGAAACATCATCATAATTGTTCACTGCTGAACATAGCTCGCCCAAAAATGACATTGTCATGCTTGTTCATAATTTTAGTTATTTTTATGAATACAAGTTTTTTTTTTATTGCCTACGATTGTAAGCGAGCTAACGGCTCTCCTAATGGTCATTGTCATCTACGGACATCGGAAATGCCACGACCAGTGCCAACCTACAATTTAAAAAAGTATTGTCTATCTGTAATATGTTGTATTGACCTGAAGTTAGTTACTTTATCATCATCACTGTCAATCAACGTCTGTGAACACGCTTGGGTCTATATTCACGATCGATTCGAACTATTGAAATCGTGTATTAAAATCGGCCTAAGTTTCTAAATGGCGCCGCTTGTAACTTACTTCAGATTGGTGAAGTTATGAAGAGCGTATTTTTTTTTAAAGTAGAAGGGTCCAGCGTGTCTGTGGGTTAACCTGATACTAATTTAACACCGTTAACATTAATTATATAATCTGTAGCAGATATCATAAAGTATTTAATGCTTCCTACTGAATAATGCTTCCAACAGACTCGACTAGCATAGCTTAGCTTCACTAATCGGTGTAAAAAATGCATGTAAAAAGTGCCGATACTTCCTTTACAAGATTTATTGTCGGGATAACTTCGGAAAAAATATATTTTCACCTCTATAAGTAGCTGCAAGTCCCAAAAGCAGTCCTACACTGATCATCTCGTGGCACTTGACCAGGTATTCGTAGATGTTCATGAAGGGCATGTCGCGGAGATGTCCGTTGAGGCCGAGCGCCATGAGGAAGCCGGCATGCTCGATCGACATCTCCGCTGTGCCCTGTGAGACAATATTCATATTTAATTAAAATAGTATTTTAGCGGCGTAAATGTAGACACCGTTCGGAAGGGAAAGATTTCCAGCCAGGCAGGGTTAATAACAATGTGTTAATTTAGGACATTGTCTACTTGTGTGTCAAATTTAATTCATATGTTCCTGCAGTTATTTCTAATTAACATTAAGATGTTTTGACAGACATGCATTGCAATATAAGTGTGAAATGAGAAGTAAGCCAGTGAGATGTGTGGAGCTGACCGCGGGCCGGTTGTAGAGCAGCCAGGCGGCGTGCGGCGGCACGAGCGCGAGCCCGGCGGCGGCGCCGTTGTGGAAGCTCGGCCACGCCGCCGCGCCGCCTGCCCCACTCCGCGCGCTCCCCTCCGCGCCGCGCGCCCACGCCTGCAGCCGCGGACACGCGCCCGCGCCCGCCGCGCCCGCCGCCGCGCGCAGCGTCACCATGCCTCTGCAAACATTTACTTAATATATGGGGCATTCCACGTGAAGCGGGCACGCAAAAAAATTCAATGACTCAGATTTTCGTAATAGTTGATTATGTTATACCTGTACGTCGATGTCGATCCAGATACAAAATATTTTTAAAGTATAAAGTCTGCTTAGCGAGTTAAAGGACTTTAAAGTTTTGACTGGCCGGCTGGTATACGCCACTTCGAATCCCATTAACAAGTTTTTAAATGTTACAATAAAATAAATAAAACAATGAAATAAATACTTCATTTAATGAGCTTTTATTGTATTTTTGGAAATAAAAAAAAAAAATTTTTCTTTGAAAAAAACGTCACGCCGTCATGCGTGAACGGCTGGACCGATTTCGCAATTGATTTTTGTTGTTGTGTTTGTTATTGCCAGAAGGTGCTTATGAAACAAAAAATTAAATGAATTGTGCGGAAAATTAGAAAATTTAAGAAAACTTAACAAAAATATTAATTTTATATAAGTGTGAATTGTTTGTAATAACTGTCAGCGATTGACAGAATGCGCAGTGCAAATTCATAGTTAAGACGGGACAACCTCTCTCAGGTCAACTAGTTATTATATGCTTATTTATTTAATTATGATTTTTTATTCCATTTTCTCTTATATCCATCCCATGGTTGTCTGCAAAAGATTGCCTTGTGCGATAAGACCGCCATTTGTACTTTTTTATCTTTTCTTTTGTACTTTTTCTCTTTTCTTGTACTATTATTTATGTCTCTGATTGACAATAAAGTATCATCATGATCATCCACAACTCTAGACAGGTATAGGTTTCTCTCAGATCATACCACCTTTTTCTGGTCCCGAGCCAATCGCATCCAGGTTCGACCCGCAATTCTTACAATATCGTTCACCCGTCTTACTGCTGGACGGCACACGCTACGCTTGCCTTGTCTTGGCAACAATCAGCGCTTTACTCAATAAATATGATATATGCACCTAACTATTAAATTATTATCTCACCTAGCTATAGGCAACGCCATAGTCCTAGTTCCCACGGCATACATGTACTTCTCCTGCTCCTCTATGAAGTCATGGTCTGACACCTCCGGCCGCTGCGTCAAGTTCATTACCACCGGCTTCGAAGACTGCAGGAGATTTATCACCTCCGTCATTCTGTCAAGGAATTACAATGATTTACGAATAATATAATAATAACAGCTCTGTAATATACACTGCCCACTACAGAGCACCAACCTCCAATGCTACTTAGGGTTTTAAACATTAGTCCGTCACCTAGCCTCGTCCAAATTAGTAAATATAGCATAGCTTTGGAATTCTTTTAGAGTTCTCAGGTATGTATGTTTCCTCACGATGCTTTCTTTCCTCGTTAAAACCGCCGATAATTAATATAAACAATACACACATAAATTCGAAAAGTTAAAGGTGTGCGTCTTGGATTTTGAACATACGGACATCTGCCTTGACAGACCGAGGTATATAGCATACTAAAAGTAAAATTTTGCCATATTTAAAATTCTGTCTAAAGCATGCAAGGGCTGACTTGCTGTTAAAACACTATACATGACTATGAAAATGAAATGTTCAATTATATTTATTTGGAGAGGTGTAAGAGCAGTGTAACAATTTTGAAAATATTTCATTGAAACATTAATCAAAGAATAATTCTCAATTGACAGTTTTTCCAAAAAAAAACTTTAAGTTCTCAAAAGTATAATGATTGATTATTATATTTGACCCTAAGTCCTCACCTATGATCCCTGGGGTACAGCAGTCGCAGCAGCTTGGTGTTGAGGATCTCCATGCCGGTGCTGGTGTCGTCTTCAGCTTTGCTCTGCGACGCCTCCTCTCTTGGGTTCTCTATAAGCGTGTATGGGGTTTCTTTCTCCATCGACTCCTGGGCTAGAGCTGGATAAACAGGATACATCAGACAACATTCAATATTGTTACAAGGAGATCTTAAATCAAATTACGAGGCCTCCTAGTTTTAGAATACCGTTACTAAAATGTTATCTAGGTTTGCTCAAGGTGTTCGACAAGTCATAAAAATCTGTCCCTTGACATCGAGCCTGAGCCTCCCTGAGCTTTGACAGTATACATTTTAATCAGCTAATTAATAGATCTGAAGAACTTTTCGATCTTATGTTGTAAATGTCAAACAAAAAACTTCCTACATTTATTAAATGAAATTGCTAAACATTGCTTAGTAAAAACACTTTTGGTATACAAATGCATTACGAGATAAGAAAGCAGTTCACCTGAAGGCAAACAATACCACAAACACTAGTTACTGGTGTAACAGGTGTAAATTCGGTGGTCCGAAAGCCAAATACAATAAAAGAAACCATACATACACTCCATGTAATCGGACGTAGACTTGATGCTCTCAGCGATTTCCGCCTGCAGCGCCAGGTCTTCGCGCATCACCAGGTTGTACGCTTCCACGGGCCAGTCCACGGGCGGCTCGGCCTTGCAGCGGCTGAATATCGTGAGCAGGAGCAACCCTATGGCCGGGGGGAGGTTGTCCACGTCCCGGGGGGTCATGCCTGTGGAGGATGTGATGAGTGAAATATCATTGATTTGAGAAAATTTTATATATATTTTATGTTTCTGGATCTTGCACATAATATGAGGCGAAAATCACAGTTTTTTACATGAAATATATCATTGGTGCAACTGTAAATGGTTTTAAGGTCGTAGATGTTGTATGAAGTACACTGGGTGGACTAGAGACCAGTGGCGAATGGTGACATTTTTCGAAGGGAACCCCATACATTATATACCTACGTACTAACACGCGTCAATGCGGCGTGCAAATCATCCTAATGATCATTTAATTTTACATAAATTACGAAAGGGAAGCCGGTAGGAATCGGGTTATATGTACCCTTCACTATTGCTAGAAACTGATGTTATTTGTGACTTCATTTCTGTCAGTGTCATCAAGTGCCTATATTTTTATAGGTAGAAATAAAAGCGTGGGAAGTGTCAATTTGCCCGCAATAGTATTTTGTTAGCACCAATTATAATTATTTGTTTGACATGTTCATAGATTTAATTTGAGAAACTAAATATTGGGATCGTTCTAAAAATTGAATTGGAGTGTTAGTGAGTGTACTGACCGATGTCGCAGAGCGCCTGCACGGCCTGGCAGTGTGCGGGCGCGTGCGCGGCGCGCGGCGCGCGCGGCGTGCTGGCGGCGCACTGCCAGGCGCGGCGGCACACGCGCCACACGCCCGCGCACGCGCCCACGCCCACCAGCGGCAACACCTGCACCACACATGACATGACATTAGCATTCTGCGACAGTCATTTCTAACTTTTTACTCATAAGTGTCAAATGTGTCTGTACGTTTAGTTGTATCTAATGTATGTGTTGTTATTTATTTATTGGTTAAAATAATATTTCCATGCGTGATGTCGACTTATCATATACATGTTGTAGATCACTAACATTTGGGGAAAACATCAATTCAATACGAGGGAAAAAAAAAGAGAATTAACTGTCACTCAAGAACTGTCTTAACGTAGTGGTTATATTCTCTATGGAACTGTCAAATCCCCTTCGTTTATCTTCTCCCATTAACAAAAGTCTTCATCATAAAAACATTCAACTTTAATACCCAGATTAATACCTCAGTAATCTGCAATCTGTAACAACGTGACATTGGCGGAATAGCTTCATAATCAAGCTCGTCGCCAGTAATCAAAGAAGAAGAAGAAGAAGCATTCTGCGACGATTGATCTAAACAATGCGACGCTTGTCGGGTATCGTCTTACGTTCAAAGAATTATATAATTCTTAAGTCAAACAGTAAAAATTTTACCCCTGTGACCTAAAAACGGGAGCCTTCGGTTTTCACATAAAAGTATCAAATATTAATAACACAATTCTTTCCATACCGTTAAAATTTTAGGTTTATCTTTATATTACATTCGAAATCATCAGACACACAAAGCTTATTGCAGAACATAGGCCTTCCTTAAAAATTTCCACATCATTAAGAGCGGAGCATCAATAAAAAATTTAGCAAAAACGAGGAAAATGTATTTCTTTTAGGAGTTTCTGTTGCGTACTGTGCGTAAACGGTTATAGTTACGCAACGAACATGTATGGTGTAATTATTCCTCTTCAAAAGTTCTAAAAAAATATACATAATATTATAAAACAAATTCCCCTGCTGTATCTCTCTGCCTGTCTGAATTTACATAATCAAAACTAACAAACGGATTTCGATGAAATTAGGTATGGAGATAGTTTGAGACCCATGAAAGGATTTAGGCTACTTTATATCTCGGGAAAATATATAGCAGGACTTTTATCCCGGAACACTCTATTACGCAGGCGAAACCACAAGCAAAAGCTAGTTATATTATATTCAAAGAACTTACCTCAATAAGATCCTTGGACATATTATTAACATCGGTCAAATAGGGATAGTATCCAACGTCAACGTCCTTCAGCATGGAGTTTAAGTAGCTAAATATATTTGGTGGCTCTCTACTGAAGTACGTGGGTTCAGACAACTTCTCCAATACACCATCAGTCATCTGAGACTCATAATCATCGTAATCCAAACAGAACTCAGTCGGAAAGTCCAGCCAGTAGTGGTTCACATAGCTTTCCAACTTCAAATCTTTCGATAGTTGATACAAAAATATCGATAAAGGCTTCAAATCATCGAACAATAACGTGTTCAATTTAATCTCTTCGTACACTAAATGGAAAGAGAACAACACGTGTAATATGTACGGGAATAGTAATGCATTAGTGTTAAACTGTGCTGGCTTGTCAGTATCGATATTTTTCTCGATGTATCGATGTTTGTTATCGATGTTTACTGTAGGCAAGTTGAGAATGTTTGCTAGGGAGTTGCCGATCGCCTTATGCAGTTTGGAGTTGAGGAGGTATTCCCAGTCGTCTGACGTTCCGTCGCTGGAGGTCCGTTGCTTCTTGCTGACCACTTCCACTTCACCTTGGTCGTCGTTGTTGGTGCTGTGCAGGCGCTCCACATCGTACCCGATGAGAGAGAACAAAAGATTTGTGAACATTGACCATTCCTGCTCAGGAGTGAGATCCTGCGTGCCGGGCGCGTTGCGAACTCCATACCACTTTATTATAACCTGAAATTAAATACATTTAATTGTGATAATCGAATGTGTAGCTTTATAATGTATTGTGGGACAAATGGGAATTTTTGAAGTTACAAATGATCCCAAAAATCTCATTTTTAAAGCTTAGAAAGACAGAGCTAATGATCAGTCACCATCAGCTGACTACAGGGTTCATTTTCCATTTTACTTTTTTGACCAAATATTGCTACAATGAGTAAGTACCCAAATGTGATGATAATTGTTTCTTACCTGCATAGTGACGTCCTTGGGGAGTATTGCTGTGAGGGCAGTGTGACAGCGAGTCACCAGCGTGGAGCGGGACAGTGCAGGGAGAGATATACGGTACATGAGGTTCGAGTCGAACTGCAGCGTGAGTCGCGACCCGGCCGCGTCCAACAGACCAGTCAGACCTGACGGAACTGGACAATAGTTCGATTAGTAAGTTGTGTAGGGTGTTGGAATTTTGCTTATTCTTAACTACAGCTTGCACAGTGTTTACTTCTTTTTATTTTAGTTACTTTTTTTAATATTTGTTTTTTCTCTACAAGATTTATATAGTCTGGCAAAGGTTAACATACTGTGTGAATGTCTCCAAATTATATTGTGCTTAATTTGTTGCGCTTAAGTCACTTTTATTTTAAATGATGTGCATGTTGAGTTTTCCTAACTTATATGGCTTACATAGTTATAATATTTAAATTATTGTAATCGTAGTGTTAAGTCTGCTGGAAAACCTAATAAATAAATGTGTAGGTGGTGAGTGGTGAGTGGTGAGTGAGGCTGACCCACGGCGTCCTTGTGTCGCATGCGGTCGTGCGCGAGGCTGGGCACGGGCGACAGCAGGTGCAGCGCGGAGTCGTCGAGGGCGGCGCGCGCGGCGTGGTCGTGCGCCGGCAGCACGCTGCTGCGGCGCGGGAACGGCGCCGGCGACAGCAGCCGCGCCAGCACGCCGCACACGTGCACCTGCGCGCAACCACTCTACACTACGCTTTACGTTCTTTAAATACATATCGTCTGTCCATTTTACGGACGTGGGCGTTAATATCTGCGACACAGTTACCCAACTAATGCATATATTTTAGAACATTGTATTTTTTTAAAAAACTATTATTTATTCCAAATAAAGATTTATTATTATTATTATTATATATTAAACATGAATCAAGTCACGGAGATAAATAGGCAACTCAAAGATAACTACTATAATTTATACTTATATTTAAACCAACTGAGTCAAAATATACAAATGATACACTTAGTAGTCTACAACACCACAATGTTTGAACAACATTACATCTAACTGAAATTACATTCTCCTAATAATCATCAGTATGTTACTTACATGCTGCACAGATGTTGATGGTTACCAGAATATGATGAATCTAATAAGGCTACCTAACATATTCTGTACTTTAAGCAAATTTTATTGTAATAGTACATTCAACATACCTTCCCAACTACACAATTCCCAGACTGGAGTATAATATTCCCAGATTCATCAATCAATGCTATCATCTTCAAATGATCCAACACTACCGCATCCTTAGCTAGCACCGTTGAAACTGTACCAACTATCAAATTGATCTTAGAATTATGCCCTTGAGAATGAGATTTCTGAAGCCTCAGTATCTGCAGTTTGCTCACTCCAGCCACCCTCACTATGAAGCATAGATAATCGTGACCAACCAGGTCTGTGTGGAGGAATGTCTTTGTATCATTTGGAGTGTCCAACGGATCCCTTTTGATCACCATGGTGTCTGTCCAGATATGATCTAGGCATATATCAGGGTATAGAGGGAGAGTTGGCGGCGTCTGAGGTAGAGTGTTAGCCATCATGGAGGTACAGGATGCCTGACCAATGGATGCGTGCGGAGACATCCCTTGCTGGTGGAATAAGTTGGCCATGGGACTGTTCAGTCTAGACCGGGACGCTGTTGGGGTATTAGGAGCTCTCCTAGACTGAAAAGGACTTCCTAAGCCAGTCCAATTTGTTGTGTTCCGATGACTGTGCATAGGACTTCCTATATAGTCATATGATTGGCTGAAAACTGTGGTTGTCGAGTTCATATTAGGACACATAGCTAAACACTCATCTCGCGTCGCTTTTCGTATCTTCCACAGGGAATGTGTGCCCAGTTTCCAATCATACAGTAAAATAATACTTGGATTTGCATTCACATAAATAATCTGAACATCTCCATCATTATAATACTGAAGTCCAAGTGCTGGCGATTTTATTAATATCGGAATGACTTCGTCTAATGGATGGGTTAGACTAAAACATGTCGGTAATGGTATATCATGGTCATAACCCGACACAGACTCGGCCCGTAACTTAGCACTCATGTTAAACAGATTTGTTTTGGACTTCGAAAAAGTACTGTTGTGAGATTCATTCAATTTCATAAACGAATTATGTATAGAATTCTGTAGTATTGGAGTGGCTTCTTTCTCCAAGAATAGACCATATTTCATAGGCCATACCTTCTTCACTTGAAATGGTATGTTGGTTATATATTCCTGGCCGTCTTTGGCGAACACTCTCATACATTTACTATCCACTAGTACTATCGAAGGCATTGTCTCAGTTCGAATATGCTCTGTAGTATCTTCTATTTTTATATTCTTTTTTACATCTCCTATTTGAGAGTTCAAAGCGTCAATGAGCATAGTGTTGTTGACGTCGACTTGGAAATTGCAGAAGGTGGCGTGTTTTATCGGGTTCTCTAATGTGTAGCAGCTTATTGTTTCTCTTTGTTCAGAGTTTGCGAGTTTTGTAGCTGGTGTTGAGAGTAAACCTGTAATGTTAACCTTTAATTATTATTTTTCACTGAATGACTAGTTTCAATATGACATATACATTATTAATAGAATAATTTATTAATAGGAATATATTATTTTCTTAGCTATGCAGAAAGTATCTATTTATTGTTAATGATCATAACATTACCTTTCGACCATACAGCAGTACATCCTTTGACATACAACTCTTCCTCATAAGAACTATCAGTCTTTGGATTGAACGGTTTATTCCTTGATATCTTCCGTGATGAATTTAGATTGAATTTCTTGGACAAGTTACTGGAACTGTTAGCGCTACCTCCTCTGGATGGTCCTGCAGAGTTAATTCCATCTCCATCTAGCTTCTTCATGCTAGACAACAATTCCGACTTGATGGAAATATTGAAGTCATGCTTGAGACGGCTTGGTGGCCGGAATGATTCTGAATTGTAGTCATATTTAGAGCTTTTGTTCTGTGGTTCTTCGTCCTCCACATCTGAAAACAGGAAGCAATTATGAAGTAATGTACAATTTTATCCTGATGGACAGATGTTACAAAAAACAAAATATATAAACAAAAGATTATCATAAGTATAGATTATGAAAAACATGAATAAATATTCAATTTTCAAATTGAAATTATGAGCTTATTCTCATATTTACTACTGCATATTCACGTTTCTTATGTCTGGAACCACTCCACAAGATCGCTATTTCATTCTTGCTGTAGAGGACCTTGCCGCATTCCCCATCCACCAACCCTTCTAATAGTTCAGGCCCGCATGCTGACTAATACAGTAATGGCAACATTGTTAGTTTGTTATGACTATGCCCATCCATAATCATTGTCTCGTCCTCTCCCAGTAACCCTCTTGAGCTGAGGTTTATAATCAGTTATTGGGTTGCCCTCAAGATGATCGCTTCATTTTTAAGGGTTGCGAGTACCTAAAGTACTCACCCAAAAGGGCAGTGCGTTTGTATAATCTGGTCCTTGACAGGATAACGAACATAGAATCATGTTAAAAAAAAGAAATATTCCTAAAAAGTGAAAGCAGGATAGACCTTTTGTCATCAATATTAAATTCACTAATAAAAAAATTATATCAAACCATCTAAAACCACTCACCCTCAAAACTCCTGTAATAAACCTCCCTTATGCACCACCACTCCTCCTCCTCTTCCCTGGCCTCCAGCAGGCTCTCATCCTTAATGGCGAAGTTGGTCAACTTGTAGAGCAACGAGTTCTCCCATCACTGAAGAATTATGACCTCTGCCGTAGACCTGACCCGGGTGCTTCTCTAGCACGGTCCTGCCGTGCGGGATGAACTCCTGGAGTGTGGTTAATTTATTTATTGCATATATCGTATTCTTCATTTGTCAAAACATTATAATTGAGAAACATGTGTGGGGGTGTAGACCACCCCTGATGATATTATATAATGGTCAATGTAGAACTTTAAAAATTTACACTAAAATAGGTTAGTTACTTACATTTCGTAACAATAATAAAGACCTACATTTCAAACACTTAGGTTAGGTTGTAATTGTTTTTAAAGATTATAACAGTGTTTATGAACTAAAATTAATATCGCATTGCAAAAACAGAAGATATTCGCTTTTCAGGCTAATTTATCGCGGTTTAACTACCTCAATTTGAGTAGATCGCTAGTTTTTATAATTTTATGGAACTGAACTATATTTCTGCCAAAAGTATTGTACTTACCAGCGGCTCAGATGCGGCTATCATTGTATCTTCATCCAGATTTGAAACAATATGTATTTATCGCGACAAGGTGAGCACAAAATATTTCAACAATTAATATTATTGTTTTACAAACCAAACATCGGCTTGCGGAAATTTAAAACTGTTTGACAACTGTTGACAATTTAGTGATGCGACTCGAACCTTGTTTTTTCTCGAGTCCTACGAGTGAATTTGTGAAACTCGTACTCGTTCGCTCTTTTTGTACTCGAGTTACCGAGTCAACTCGGCGAAACGAGTTGATTTTTCTGTTGAAGTTGATTCACAATTTTATTTTACTTATTTTTTGTTAAAATAGTAATAATATGTCACACACAATTGGCACGCCTAATGTTGAGTAGGACATAAAGGAGGCGGTACATTTGTCCGGGACATGACGTCAAAATGTAAGAGTGGCTCAAAATTATATATTGTACTACTTCAAATTTTATGTCGCGGCAGTCGCGTTACTTATTCTCCGTCTCTGGTAAACTGTAGGACGAAGACAACGAGGTAGAGAACCGCATGCTACAAATTGCAATAGGACGTTATTTTACAATGGACATTACATTACGGCGTTTCGAGGTCGCGAGCGAGGGAAATATTTTGAGGGTTAACATTACAAAATACTGTAAGATACGCATTGAAGCGCCGAGCCTCACTACGCCTCGCCTCATTTGAAGTAGGACGTTGTACCGGCTCAATGCTAAAAAGAGGCTACTCTTACAAACTCTTTTTTATGTCATGTCCTACCCAACTCTAGGCACGCCGCGCCGCGCCGTGCCAAAACTTCACTTTGCTTTTTTAGAGCTGTCTGCTTGGCCGGCTTTTTCCTTAATTTTGGGTTTGGGCTCCGTCCTCCGAGTCGCTAACAATATTATAATCGCACAGACATTGTTTATTATTTAATAGCAAATAATAACAATAATATATATAAAAGTGATCAACGGCAGTTTTATTTCAAATCAAATCCACGTACCCTCCTAATATCTATGCCGCGCCGGTACAAACCAAAACTGTCAGTTTTAAACTTGCATATCGTAGTTCGTCGCACTTTTAATACGGGTATTTGTTTACAATTGCTAAAATAAAGTTCACCCGAATTGCAAACTTGCAACTTGAGTGTGAATTTTTACTCGAAAACTCGAGTGCGGTAGTAAAATTGTTAAGAGTGACTCGAGTTACAAAATCCCATTGGAGTCGCATCACTATGACAATTGTCATTTTTTCTTTTTTATTACTCGTCCAGAGAACAGGCTATAGTCTTTCGACCACACTGCTTAGTATTACGTACATTTTTACTTTGACCAGAGTAGTATATAGATAGAGATAAGTACATTTGCCTGTACAACACATATACCACCTAATCGTAAGTTTTATATAGATTTATCAGGGAAATAAAAAATCTGCTTTGTTAACCCCGCTATGTTTTGATAATATAACCAGGCATTCTATTTTCTTGGTCAGGCGATACAGTAGAAAATTACGCATCGTACAATCACTCACATAAGTAGCTAAGAAAATTCAATATTTATTTCAAATCTCCTATGTTGCACAAGAACAAAGTTCCTAAATTGAATTTACTTTACTTCTCATAAAGAAAATGATTTATTTACCAAATCATATTACTTATCTTTTTTAGTATTTCCAAATGATTCTACAACTTATAGAGGATTTGAAGTATGGAATTTGCTCAGCTACTTTTGTGGCTGACTATAGCTTAGTTTATATAGTTTTCGCTCTGCAACCTGCATTAGTTAGTCGCTACGTTTTTCTTCGCAGTGCCTGCGTGAAGGTTCATTTTCTGGTTGAAAAATCTAGAATTTTCAGAAAGGATAGGAGATAGTCAGGTAAAGGTGCAAATAAAATTAACTCGTATGTTAATATGAATAAATTTTATTACTACAATAAAAGGATATAGACTGAAACTCGCTCGCATATAACAAAACATTCAACAATATACTTTGGAACCAAACAGGTAAACACTTTGGGTGCCGACTTATTATGCCCTAACTTATAAAATATCTTAGACCAGTGTTTCTCAAACTACTAGGGTTACTTCCACGTGAATATGTCCGCAGCGTTGCGAACACGTTGCACTGTTTGATCAATTTGAATGTTTTGTTTTAAATAAAACATGACTGCGACATTTTAAAAAATAACAATTGTACATTATCTACGCTGACTAATCACCCCCCGCTCGAATGATTTACCGAGAGCCAAGGGGGCCCCTTAAAATAATACAGATCTTCCAGCACCATTATTTTCACGGACCCTACATATTAATTTCATTAAATTCAACATTCCGATTGTTTTATTATGTATTTTAAAAAAATCCGACAGCACACACGTATCGGATTATATGTATGAAATTTGCGCATAGTGGCCCCTTCACAATTCGCCTTAACACTAATTCTCAAATATAAAATAAGGCTCTTTTCACGACAAGGCAAAACATATGTCATTATTTTCATAAGACAATCGGTACGTGGTGGTCACAATCGATACGGTAAAGCCCGTAAAGCTCATCAATAAAGTTTAGGAGCCGCGGCGAGCGGCGCATCGAGAAAACGTAACAATCAATTAAACTTTACACAAAAACCAACAATTACTTGTATTTATAAGCTAAGTGATTATAAAAAGTTTAGAAAAAGAAAATAAAACAAAAATGCAACAATAAAAAATTTAACTTGACAATTTTCCACATTGGAATGCCATAATATTGACCTTGTTGTTAAAAAGATCTATACAATATATATGTTATATATAAATCACTAATATTACATATATAATATCTACAGCCTAGCATTCTATATACTAAATACATTTGGTCTTTGGATGAGCATGTCACAATATGGCTTGTGTGATCTTTTGTAACTTTAAACAATATAAGTGCACTTTTATAATTTAGTAGGTACTGAACGTTTCTTTTTTTTTTTAATCTTACACTAGACTAGACCTCCGACGCGCTCCCTTCAACACCCGACCTTATCATAGGACAGTATAAAATCACAGAAACCATCTAATAAATCCATCACATAAATAAATTAATAAAAAAACAAACAAATTTTTGAGAAACACTGTTCTGATAAGAGTAAACTATAAGAATACATGATTACTTTGTAACATAAAAAACATTTTAAACGTTCATTAATAGACTAACGATCATCGCGTCGATGTAACGCCCCATTATAAGTCAGTGACATGCGCATTGGTGACGCGTTTATGGGAGCGTTACGCGCGCTTTTATCGCTTGACGAGATGACCGTATTACAGTTGATTTACACAATGCGAACTAGCGTGCAAGTTGATATTTTAACGCCTCTCCGCCACAAGACAGTGTTTCCAAAGTACTTGAAAACCGCGCTTGTACTCAGTCGAGTCAGCAGGTCGCACCGTGTAACCAACCCCAAGTCTTACACATCCAAACATTAATTTTTAAATTCATGAACATTCTCGTTCGAACCGTCTCAGGTACCTAGCGGGGACATGTATTACATCTAAACAGCATTTTTTTATTTTATATTTTTTTGTATTTTTTTTTTATGATCGTTTACTACAATGATTAAAATGACGTCGATGATTAATGTAAATGATTTTAACACACAAATGTATCACAAAGAAACGAGTCACACTCGAATTAAATTCTCCATACCAAATAGATTATGAAACGGTCATAATTTTTGACACAGTTTATAATTATTGTGAACTACAAAAACATAGTGCCCGTGATATTAATACCACTTAATATATAAAATATATATTCGTATATATATAAACGTGTCGTAGTTGTGTCTGTACATTGAATATTATACAATGGCCCCATTTAAGACAAGAAATATTTGATATTTCCATCTTAGTTTGCACAGAGTGCATTTATGAAGCTTATTGATGAAAATACAGCCGTTGTGTATTTTTTTATGCTGGTACGGCTAAAGCATTACACTGCACACGATGGTAAGTACAGTGTAGGCCAAATAAAATTACAATATCTAGTATTATGCTGGCCTGTCTTGATGTATACTAACAAACCTTGCGATGCGTCTTGCCGGAACGAACCACTATGGTGTGGTTTTGATCCAGTGTCGCCATCTAGTGGGACACAAACACCGACTACCCTCCTACCAGCAAATACCCGACTTGCACATTGTGGATAATTCATTATAAAAGTACCATATGAGGTACTGATTTTAATTGAGTTGATTACGTCATAATAGCAAAGTTTACTGATGTTCTCTAATTATTTTGGTGTTTTGTCTCTTTTACTCTTAAATAGTTTATTGTGAGTAAAGTGAGAGAACAATTATTGAAACAACTAGTATTGATCTCCAGACCATTTTCATAGTACCTACTGATTAAGTTGTTTGTATAAAGAAAAAAATACAAGACACGGCTGTTTTAGCGCCAGTTTGTGATTATAAAAATAAAAGTACCCACACAAGCGACACCGCGCGTACAAACTAGTATTAAATAAAAATTGCACACATACTCGCACTTACGAACATAAATGTGTAATCACCTTACAAAATGCAATGCAGTCTATGCATGTGGTGTCTTAGTTATTTTTTTTATATTTTTATAAATATAGACAATTAAGGCGACTCGTTACAATCTAACTTTAAAGTAATGAGGTTTAATAAATTACATGACTTTATGTTTGGCATTCGTTTACTTTATGTGATGTATCCAACTAGGGTTGCCAGGCGGCGGATAAATTTAAAGAAACATTTTTCGAATAACTTTTTTTGACTTTATTAAAATGCCGACTACCAAGTGACCAGCCTTGTCACCAAACAAATCAACTAAAATGGGTTAAATTCCGCCGTTTCAGTATAAGAACCCGGCCACCCTACACCCAACGCTGAGACAGCGCGAGTCCGTCAGCCGTCATATTACAACAGGATATTCATAGCTATATATATTCTTTTAAACATCTAATAATTATGCCATGTTATTCGTGATTCAAATTAAGCTATCTATCACCTTTTCTTTCTAGATCTAACAAAGCAGATTGTAGCAGCCTACACGACGTACTATCTAATATAAGTATACATATAGTTTTCTCTGTACCAATATAAATAACTCTATAACTACGTTATAAAAACTACAATTAAAAGTGTACAATATTCTTTATGCGTACCATGTAAAAGTATCTATGTATAAATATTATATCTGATTATGAAGTAAATAATTTTTGGAATATGTTTTAAGGCTAGAACGTGTAGGTTATACCTTGGAAGCGTCGCACTCGGTCGCCGAGGAGATGTGGTCGTCCAGCTTGGAGGTGTTGGCGGCGACCTCGGCGAGGGTGGCAAGGGCCAGGAGGTCGACGTGCGGCGCCTGCGTCGCGATCTTCATCTCGGGGCTGATCTTGTCCACGCTAGAGACCATGCTGTTGATCTCGAGCCGCGTGATGCTGATCTTCCTGGGCTTGCGCTTCTGGCTGCCGCTGACGGTGTCGCGCCAGCTGTCGGCCGGCTCGCGCCGTTCCTCCATCAGCGGCCGCGGCACCGAGTTGATGATATGCGACGTCTCGTGCTTCGGCTTCAGGTTGATCGTCTTCTTCTTGCGTTTGTTTTCACGCTTCTTCTGTTGGAATTTTTCTAAACTGAGCGACGGTAAGGCTCTGATTTTAGCATCTAAGTCGAAGTCGGCAGCCTTGAATGTTTTGTTGGGATTATTGTCTTCGTGTGGTTCGGCGATGTCGAGTTTGGCCTCGCTCTCGGCCGACATGTCGTTCAATGGGCTATGTTTCGCGTCGTCGGTGATTGACTCCTCGCTGCGTGAGCTGCCAGGTTCCCAGCTACAAGTCGCGCTGTAGCTGTCGTCTGGCGTTCTGTCGGCGTAGTCCCTCTTCTGTCTCTTATTCACTATCAGTCCCCCGACGGCCATGAACTCCTGGTACCTCTTCCCCTTACACGTCCTTCCAGATCTCATCTTTTCATCATCTGACCCGTTCCTCATGTAGCCGTACTCATCATCTTTAGAATATCTCTTATCAACTATTTGGTCTATCACATCTTGGTTGGTAAACTCGTTCTGGATGCCCTGCCAGCATATCCGATTTGGCATATCTAAGTCCTCTTCAAACACCCGGGTGGTTTCCGAAAGCGCGTTCTGGAGCTCGCGTATGGAGTCCTCCCTGACAGCGCCTCTCTTCGGCATTTCTAATAAATGATGAGATCTGAATTCGTTTGGGCTTGAGATCGCATTGAACTTAAAGCTGGGCGGTGAATAGTAAGGATTTGGAGTTTGCGTTTCAGTCTTAGTGGCGAGGAGGCTGCTGAGGCCCCCCATTTGGGCTTCGTCCGCCAGCTTGCCGGGCGTGAACATGGACAGCGGTTTGGAATCGCTCTCGAACAAGTCATCTCTGGGTTTCTTGTTGAAGTCGACTTTAGTAGAATTGTTATTGGTTTTCTCTAGTTCATTGTCGTGGGTTTCGGGGCCGGGGGACTCCGTGTGTTTGTCCGTGGTGTCTCGGGGCCGCGAGGAGAGCGTGCGCAGCGGTGGCGCGGGCAACTTGTACCACTTGAAGTCAGGGTTAGCGCTGAAGAACGCGTCTTTGTACTGGAAACAAATATTAAAAACATTTTATTGCAAGTTCATAATTCTCCCTATATGGGATTAGGCTGAAGTAAAATTTGTGAATTGACGATTCACTGAGTTCATCTGTTACATTATGTTAATAATCTCCATATCAGGAAGAAATTCAACACTTGGAAACATGTATTTTCTATAACTCCCATCGATAACAACTGGTCTAGGTACCGAGCATATAGTCTGAATAAGTACTAACTATCCCACCCTCTCGTTCACTACTGGATCGCCTCTAAGCTTTAATGGACAATGGCACTAATTAATGACACCGAGTGAATTCTTATGAGTTAAAGTTGAAATATAGTCTCCGGCAGCACTAAGTATAGCCTGACCAGGAAAAGCAAAAACCGTTGCTATGTTATGGCAAAATCTATACTATTATATAAAGCTGAAGAGTTTGTTTGTTTGTTTGTTTGAGCGCGCTAATCTCAGGAACTACCAGTCCAAATTGAAAAATTCTTTTTGCATTGGATAGCCCTTTGTTCGTGGAGTGCTATAGGCTATATATCATCACGCTATACCCAATAGGAGCGGAGCAGTAACGGCTAATCTCAGGAACTACCGGTCCAAACTGAAAAATTCTTTTTGCGTTGGATAGCCCTTTATTCGTGGAGTGCTATAGAGTATATATCATCACGCTATACCCAATAGGAGCGGAGCAGTAATGGCTAATCTCAGGAACTACCGGTCCAAACTGAAAAATTCTTTTTGCGTTGGATAGCCCTTTGTTCGTGGAGTGCTATAGGCTATATATCATCACGCTATACCCAATAGGAGCGGAGCAGTAATGGCTAATCTCAGGAACTACCAGCTTGAACTGAAAAATTCTTTTTGTGTTGGATAGCCCTTTATTTGTGGAGTGCTATAGGCTATATATCATCACGCTATAACCAACAGGAGCGGAGCAGTAATGAAACATGTTGCAAAAACGGGGACAATTTATTAGTTTTGAGAGCTTCCGTTGCGTGCGCTGAGTAAACGGTTAAAGTTATGCAACAATGATGTACGACGGGATTGTTCCTCTTAAAAAGTTCTAAAAAATATATTATAAAACAAAGTCCCCCGCTGCATCTGTCTGCCTGAACGTGTTAAACTCAAAAATTACCCTACGTATTAAGATGAAATTTGGTATGGAGACAGTTTGAGACCCCGGGAAGAACAAAGGCTACCTGGAAACTACTACTTTTATAACGGAAAACTTTAGCCTGAAAAACTTTATAACGTGGGCGGAGCCGCGGGCAAAAGCTAGTATGAAATAATTTTGAACGTTAACTTTAAAACCAAAAAGCAAAAATAGCTGCCACAAAGCGTGTATTAATTTCCTGTTAAGGCTATATTTGTTAATCGGCAACGGAATTATTAAATAAATATATAGGGATGAGACATATGCGACGTTATGCGACGTTGACTAACGAGGTGATAAAATTAACATTTTAAATAGTTTTTTTTTGTCGAATTTCAATATTGGAATGTTCCGCACCTGTTTAGCAAGACCTGTGTAACAAGCTTTCTCCTCTTTGTCCAAGTTGGCCCACCACTCGCCGAGAATCTTCGTTATGGATCTGTAATCATTAAAGAATATGTAAAACCGAATAAACTCACATTTGGTCTAAATTTAGAATTCAGATTGCTTATATTGTTTCGTAGATATAACTACATATTTTCTATACATTATATTTACATGTATCATTAGATAAAAGTTATATATTTCCGTCGTTTTCGATAAGCGAGTAATCGCTTTTACCAATCCATCGCGAAATCGAACCAATCCGAGTAAAGATTTTATGACATGCTTACAAATGACTCATTTTGATTGGTTTATTCTCGGGATCGGATCGACGATTAAGATAAGGATCATTTATTGAAAATGGCTCTTACTAAATTATAATAACAGTAAGGTACATTTACTGGTGGTAGGTCTCTCATATGTGGGAGTTTGTATTGGTAGGTACCACCACAATGTATATTTCGGCCGCCAAGTAGCAGTGTAGTACTGTGTTCCGGTTTGAAGGACATTGTAGCTAGTGTAACTACTGGACATAATGAAACTTAACATCCCATGTCTAGTGATGGCGAGCGCAGTGGAATACCAAACAATACTTTGTAATTTAAGGTGTTGGATGGTGTTTCTACTGTTTATTGATCGTATCTCTTACCATCATGCGAACGGCAACCTCGTCCCGTCATTCAAAATAATAAAAAAAAATCTTTACTTATACACCTGAAGACACAAGGCGTTTAGTCGAAAACATAATTCGTGTCCTTCAGGTTTATCGGCCGCTACGATGAATGAACCATCGATAATTAGATATCTAGTTTACAAGATAACATCGATTTAGTCAAAAGTCAAAAGTCTGAGTCAAAACATAAAAAACTAACAGACTTGTTTTTTGCCTATATTATTGTTGGTTTATTTGTTTATATTAAATACTTGAGAACTGGTTTCTTCAATCACGAATATGTGATTTGTATTTACAAAATATAATGAAATAAAATATGAATGCATCAATAGAATTATATTTATATGTGTGAAAGAAATACAGTTTTACGTAGTTAAAAAAAAGGAAAAAACATCAGTATCTTTCGTACTTTCGTTGTTTTGAGAATTTTCTTTAGCAATTCCAAAATAAAATCTACACTTACAGCTAAATTTAAAATAATTATACACTTATCTGTTATCGGTGTGGATTGTGGACTAGATTACGATCGAGGAATGAATCAATAAGTCATTGAATAATCGTAATAAACATAAAACATAATCAAGCAAGAAACAAATGTTGCAAAAGGAAATAGACCGTTTTTAATATTTACCTATTTTCGAGGTTAGGATATTTATCGCGCACGACACTCCGGTGCCGCTTGCAGAATATAAGGAAGGCGTTCATGGGCCGCCGCGCGTGATGCGCCGGCTCGATATCGCCGTCCTGCTCTTGCATTGTGCACTATCTGTAAAGGAGAAAGAGACAACATTATATTTGGGGAAAGACAAATTTATTGATAATAATTTGGTTTCCAACAGATAGAGGTATATAAGTGTGGGATTATGTTCCAATTCGATACCCTACTTGGGTGTTTCCGAATTGACAAACTCATGAATTTCTCATGCACGTGATGGGCATCGAACGCAGAACCACACGATTCCTAACCTACATCACTATCTTATCACGGTACGGAAATATCTCCAGACAACAATGTATGCAAAATGCATCCCTCAAATTCAGGTGTTATCTATTTATTATGAATACAATGTCTCATCGCAATAACAAATCTTTTAGACTGTAAACATCGATCGTCGACCCTTGTTATCAGCCGTTATCAGTACAAGGAACGCTGGCTGCACTTGGCAAAGAAACCGGTTATCGGAGATAAACACGTGACATGGCATGATGTTGATGTAGGTGGTTACAAAGGCTTTGGACCAGCCCTGGCACATGAAATCGATAGTTTGTGTATAACCTGTATTACAAGCGTAGGAAATTATGAACATGACCTTGTTAGGGTTGTCAAATGCGCGCAATATTAATGAAAGTATTTATAATTAATTTCGTTACGGTGTGGTAGCCTGTTCATATTTTAAATTCCCTTGGTCTCACTACCAAAATGTCTCACATAGAAATTCTTATGCAGAGTCTGACAGTCGGATCTAGCCTGAGAGTAATTCTAATGTAAAGGAAAAAGAAGAACCGTTTTACATATTTTGTCTAATTAGGTTTTGTCTGCAGCTCAGCCCGCAAGGAAAAGGTTTTCCCCGGATAAAAAGTAATCAAAAAATTCAAAATCGGTTTAGTTGATATTGAGAGCAACGCGTTTAAACAAACAAACTCTTCAGATTTACATAATAGTAAGTATAGATATAGACGTCTACCCTCGGAATTACCTTCCAGTCACAAATCCAGGCAGCCTTTATCACGCCTCGTTTATTTTAATATAATAAAGTAGTTTTATTATACCATAATTGAATAATATTGAGTTGAATATAGCTGGCGCAAAAATTAAAACATTGTTTTTTAAAAGAGAGAATCAACGCTACAGCATTGTAAACAATTTAATTATGAAATGTGGTTACACAGTTATGATAAGTTATTTCCAGTTCATAAATTATTTATATCAATTGAATTATGTGAGCTTATTATGTTATTTATGGTGAGTTATTTTTAGCCTAAGAAGTCTATTATCCCAAGTCATAAGAATAAGTTATAAATGAAATTTCTAATCCACTGGAATAGATAACATCACATGGCACAATCAGATAAGAAATGCACGATCCATACTGCGACGTCACCGCTTATACATTGCAAGAGTACGAGCGAGATAGCGAGATTACTTCCGCCAATATTTAATATGTTGCAGTCTAATTTTTCATTCGACTTCGATCCGAATATAATTGAATATTTATCATGTAAGTATGTTATTCTCTTAATTTAATTAAAAATCAGTCCCAAAAAGTGATAAAGCAATCTGATGCTTTACTCTTTAGGTTTAGAGTTCAAAATAAAAACAATCGAACTATACAATGGTATCGAAAACACGACTAGCAAACTATTATCATGAATGTTTATTATTACCACGATAACGTAACAAACCGGCGTGATATTCGTTATTTTTATACAATGGAATACGTATACACTTCACATTTATTATGTATTGATAAAATTGAAAAGTGCTGTAATTATTTTTTGTAATTTTGTCGTGGTTGTGGTTATGGTTAGGAATTGTAGAGCTAAATATGATAGCTGATATTGATATGGGAATATATAAGGCTAAAATAGACTATGTAACAGGATGGCAAAAATTGATTAAATAAATATTTTTCTTTCTTTTTTTAAATGCGTCTGTGACGTAGGTGATAACGGTACGATTGCAGTGCTGAGGTCGTGGGTTCGATCCCCGGGTCGAGCAGTAATACTGGGTTTTTAATTATGTATCAGCATATGTGCCTGATATGGCGATAGGCGCCCCTATCACGTTATGGGACGGAACACACATGGCGGAAAGAAAGTGCACTAATTACGCCTCTGCCTACCCTTTCAGGTAAAAAGACGTGAGTGTGTGTATAAAATAACAGACATTTCTTACATAACATTGCAATTGCCGCCACATAAGTGATCTTACCTAAAAAATAAAGAAAAACCACACACATAACCTAATCAAAGACTCTCCCCTCACACCGCCATTACAACTCCAGTAAGTCATGATCAGCAGTGGTACGCTTTTTATGACACCGAGCGGTGAAGCCCGAGTCTCAAGGAACACTAACTTGTACATAACCTTATCAGTATAAAAACGTTTAAAAAGTTTGTTTTTATGATGTAGGAGGAAACGAGAAGACAGTTCACCGATGTTACGTGACCACAGCCGCCCATGAACAACTGCAATACCAGAGGGGTTAGAGATGCGTTGCCTTTTAGGTGGAAAGGTCTTTTTCTGAAGGTCGCCTGTTCGTACCAGTACGTAGATTCTGCCATAAATATGTTATAAAGTATCCTAAAACCCCAAAATCATGCGTATGAAAGTCCAACCTAAAGGCCTACAGAAACATTATTATGAACAGTTATTTGTCAAAACTCGGCGAATGAAACACAAAGCTATGGTCTAAAATACTGATAACGCTTGGTATGTGTGTTAATTAGGTTTAAACGTGTAGAAGTGTGTATTTGGCGACGATCATGCTAGCATTTATCTATCGAGCAATGCGTTGGGAAAAATTAGGAAATAAAACACGATAATGGAAAAACAATAAGACTATTGAAATAAAACTATTTACGGGTTTTATCGTAGTTTTTTGTGTTATATTTTTTTCCGAAGTTTCTAATGCTTTACAGACTTCATTAGTTCCCCCCATGACGATGAGTGTATGGTTTTACATTGTGGTTATGTCTGTATAAGTTAAAATCGCATTTAGCAATCAGTCGTGTAGTCTTGATTCTTCACTAAGATAGTCTTCTGCAAAACTGCTATAGACCAAAGTCTACAGAGTAGCTCTCCTACAAGAAAAAATCTTTCAGACACAAATTTGACAACCCTCACTCATTCTTACAATTATAAAACTATTATCGGTCTGAACGCGATAAAGTCAAACTTCTGGATTTCCATTAAATATGATATTATGTAGATAGAGGCCCTGGAACTTGGCTACTTTTACTAACATATATAGGAGAACAATTTTTATCCAGCCAAACCTCTCACACAGTCGAAGTTGCAAGTAAAAGCAAGTAGCTATATTCGAGTCGTAGGTTAGATAAGCCGGGATAATTTTTAGGAGAATAAGGGAAGAAATGACAAAGACAAAGTCATCAATTAGCCTAGCCATAGGATATGTTATGCTACTGAACTACAGAAAAGACCATAGGCCGCGCACTCCATTCATCTCTGCCTCCAAAATGCTCCATTTCAAGAACTTACTGATGAGCCAATTGTCGTACGTGATCTACCGTACTATTTCATTATGTTAATTGTCAACGTCATACACTTTCTGTATCAACATTCCGTGTGTGAGGTCGCTTTAAATTCCGCTGAGAACCGGTTACCAAGCGTCATGTGTTTGATGCAGGTATGCCATTGAAATTGTTGCTAAGACTGGTAGGTAAAGATGTATTATTTGTAGACGTGGCCCGGCTCGACCGGGGCAGTACCGTCAGAATGATGAATAGCTAAATTACCTTTAAAAGGCTTGTGTAAGGAGGTAACATTTTTAAAGGTAAGTGCGGTCAATATGGTTGCTAGAGAATACATATATTCAAAGGAATTTCAATATTTTTCTTTAATTAAGTATAATATGATATTGGAATCGAATCTACTAAACGAATACAATACAGCTAAACGGACATTATCATACTAAAATAATTCCGAAAATGGAATTATTTACATCTAAAAATAATATTACGGAATCAATTAGTACATCCATTATCATCATGAGAAGTAAGTATAAATAGTGTTGTAGATCTGGCGGTATTTATTTTCGTTTTTTACTCAACTAACAAAGCGTTAAATTTAAATACATAATTTATATCAGAATCATGTATATGCAATAAATTTATGTAATAAAGCTTATTTTTTATATCGCGACTGAATGACGAGACGAGAAAGGCCCTCGTCTGATGTCAAACGACCGTCCACAAACAATAGCAACACCATGCAGTAGTTTTAAATTACAAAACACTGCATTACACTGAGCTGTTAGTCACACTGAGACACAAGTCTAATAATGCTCAGTAATTACACTGACTACAATAGACTTCACACCAGAACGTGACAGTGCTTGGACTGATGGGCGGCAAATAAATATTACTTTATAATTTTTGTTCTATATTTTGCATATGTAAATCATTTTATAACGTGACATGACTAAACAGCGATCAAAGGTCTCATTAAATTGTCGTGTTCCCGTGCTGTGGCCTTGACCCACAGAGCCGAAGTGTGCTGAGGCTGGCGGGGGGCAACGGCCCGTGAAAGTGAAAACTGGCTCGCACCGGGACCGCGCGCCGGCCGATCGGCTGCGGTCTCGCGCGCATTTGTACGCTCGACATTGTTATTTGGGTTATTTGTCTTTTGGGACATTGATAGTGCTTTGAGTTCGTGTCTGTTCCATTTTTTTTTTAATTACATTTTTCTATGTTGGTTTTTGTTCATTAATATTACATTATGAAATATGAAAACCTTACAATTGACATAGTGTCAAGAAATTCCTGTTTTATCTTCAAAGAAATGGACACAATCTCAATCAGTGTAACGTACGACTCATGCTTATTTCTATACCATGTAAGTGAACTGCTAAGAGATAAGAAAATAATTAAAAACACCAATTTTATTAAGTACGCGTCTTGAAGGGTAGTACCTAATCCTCAAGTTTCACAGTCAAGTAAGCCGTGACTAGTTCAATGAAGCGAGACATTGTTTTTCAATACATATTTAAATCTTTTATGATGTACTTGTTGTGCCCGCGGCTTCGGCCGCGTGGAAATCAGTGTGTCGTAAAAAAATTTCCCGTGTAAATTCCGACCCACGACATTTTTTTTACACCCATGCGACCTCTTCAACAATAATTGTTATATTTCAGTCAATTAACATAAAACTGTAATGTACTAATAACCTAAATCTTCCTCAAGAGTTGCACTATCTTTTAGTAAAAACCGTACAAAAATCCGTTCATTAGATTTTGAGAAAATCGATCATATAGACAGTTTTTGGGGACTTTGTTTTATAATATGTATAGATATTCGTTCTTCATTAGCATTACATCATACAACGTAGCACAAATCTCGTAGTAAAGTAAAATTATACCAAAATTTAAACCGTAACGTTCCACGCGTTACGCGTCAAGTGACAGCCGCGTCATTGTTGTCAGGCGGCGCTTGTCAAAATCCGCGCTTTCGCCAAGGTCAAGGACGGGGGCCATCTTGCGCTGACGAGGTCGCGACTAACATCATATCGATCACTTAATCGGGCCCTGGATAGATTTCATAAAATCGAATACGCCAGTGATGTGTGTTATGGGACGAATTAGTTTGGCAACTGTACTTATCATTGCGCATCTGTCTATCTTTTGAGGAATTAGTGAGTGAATGAAGAAATTTGTTGCCTTATTTTGGCACGGCAGTGCTAATGCACTTATTGGCAGGCAAATTGGTCGACGAAGCGTCGCTCCTTCGAAGGTCGATAGAATTATGTAAGACGGTTTTACAGAATGTACAGTCAGCCAAAAAATTATTTGAATAAATTCAAAACTTCAAATTGCCTATAGGTATACCAACCAATTGTCTTTACCAACATTTTTTACTGAAATATACTCGTAATATATTTTAGATAAAGAAAAGTTTCAAATTAAATTAACTAGTACTATTGATTTTTAGGTTTTGAATTTGTTTACCTATTTTTGCTGCCAACCGTACACCAGGTAACCGCAAAACGCGACGCGGGGCGAAAATTGAATTCAGGACAGATTTTGCTCTGAAATAGATTTTCTAATTTATTTTCCAATAAGTTTTGCGTTTTAGACTTAAGGGTTTTATTGAACAACTTTGCCGTTTTTATTATTGCAGTATGCAGCTCTCATTTTATTTGCAGAAAAACGTATTTTTTTTATACACACACGCCAAAGTCACCCTTCTTCACCTGATGGTAATTGTAATGGTGTCCAATAGAATGTCGACTAACAACAGATTACTCCTCGGTAGTCGACACAGTTATGCCGACCTTTTGGAAATGTATAAACACAGGCAGATCACGGAACGCGACACACTTCCGTGGGCCACTATGGCGGGCTTAACTTGTGTACGGTGGTTTCTATCGGGGCGGATATAAAATATATCCTACCACCAGCAAGTGGGTGTGAGGATGCTCATGTAAAAACAGTCCTTTGACAACCCCATACTTGTATATATGTCTGATCAGGACTACGTATGACGGTTAGATGTTAGATAAACGGAATAAATTTAATGAATCAATAATACGTGTACGCGATAAGACGTCCACTATCACAGAAAACTCATAAAGATAGTATATTGAGTAGTGAGTAATGCATTTAAATATTTTATTATTAATTTTATCATCGCATTCGAAGATGGATTGGATGGAGTATGATATGTAATCGACTGATAAATTTTATTTTAATTGATTTTTAATTCTTTATAAATACACACACATACACACAACGCACATACACACACACACACATACACACACCACATACACGTAAACGCAACTCACATACGCGACTCGGACGCACACACGGAAACGCATAACGCTTTTATTCCCATAGATGTAAATACAGAGACAACAGTGCAATCAAAGCACCTACTTTTCGCCTTGTGACTTCCGAGTATATCGCCATAACGGGCACTAACTCCAGACCCCGGGCTGATATTGATCAGAAAAGACCAATCTACCTATATACATAAAATTAATGCATATATGTATGTTATCTATAGACTCCAAAATGGGTGGTGCGATTTTAATGAAATTTTAATCGTATCTTTGAATGAGCTCAGTGGATGATCCTGAGTAGTTTGGTAGCAAAAGGCAGTTCTCTTATTTGCTTTATGAAAATTTCGTGTCACCATCGGCATCTGCCTGGGGCCTTATTCTCTATCCCGCACGTTATTTTGACAGTGTGTAACAAGCAGGTAACACAACGCGTCATGTTTAGGACTATAGAAATTTGGCTTACAGAATACCATTCCATGCACATTTCTCGAAGACAACATGACACGGCCGCGTTACGCGTTTACACTATCATACAGAATAAGGGCCCTGTAGGTCTTAAGTGCTACCCGAGTGAAACAGGAGCTGATGATCGGTTATTACTTAAATCATTAAATAATAATTAAAATACCATACATCATTTATCCTGACATCAAATCCGTGACCTTTGTTAGGACATTTCACTGGCTATAGGTCACCGCTACATGTCTATCTGAAGCTACATTACAGAACTAGATAGACACTAGTTTTTTGAATTACTCACACATCCAAATACGATGCTGTGTCGAATGTATCACCAAGCTTATTATGTAAGAATTATTTGCGGGAATTTAGAGGTGGGAGGCGACACTAGGGTTGCCAACCATTCTTTTTATTAGCATTACACTCTACACAGATCTTGACAACTAAAAATATATTTATAATTCTTAAAGCTTTTCGCTCAGGCTTATACAGTTTGTAAACCGGCAGTTTCTTTCATCAAATTTTATTGGCGTCTCCAAAGCAGTAATAATGAAAAGCTAGTGCGTGATATGATTGACAACCCTGACGAGACGTCCCGCGCCCACACGCAAGGTGAATCGGATGTATCATCTCTATGACATACTCTATCAATGTAATACTTTGTAATTACTATGAACATTATCTAAATCTATACTGGAATTTATTTTTTCATACTAGACATATGTGGACTTGTTGTTCCAGCTTGCATGATAGCACAATTTTGGACTCGGTAGTCTGTGGCAGGACAACTGCTTATTATAATTATCAACAGGTCTAGTAGTAACAGAATCCAGAAATTCGAATTACAACGCACAGGATTACCTCGGTGGCGTAGTTGTATTCCATGTGGGTGACAACACCGTTTTGAGGTTCCTGGTTGGGAAGTGATATTGGGATTTTCTGCTCACTATCATCTCGGAGGATTTATGCCCGATACGGCAATAGACTCGCGCCCTATCACATCATGGGACGGAACATACTTAATGCGAAATGGGTGCCTTGCCTACACCTTGGCTACCCCTTCGTGGATAAAGGAGTATTGCGTGTATCATACTGCACTGCGCAATTATCATGGGACATTAGTTGAAAAATTTCATATTTCCTAGTAAGTATAATCACCATAAAATACCTGAACTTATTTAAAACTTCAAATCGCCTTTACGCGTTAAGTTTAATTGAATATTGTTTTTTCTTTGTGTGAAGTAAAGTAAAGCCCTTTTATTCTTGTGAAGAAAAAGTGTTGATAAATCCACAAAAGTGTACAGGCGATGTGGATGACTGAACGTTGGCTAAAATATTTTCATATTACGTATTAATTTGGTATAAATTCTAGTATGCAATATTACATCTCTTCCCATATAAATTTCCGATCAAATATGTGGTATGACATCACAGCTCTGTGGGAGCATTTATGATGTACGAAACTACATTCGATGTTCAATAATATTGTTAAAAATTGGTTAATAAGATCACAATTTGGCTCGCATCCAAAAACATAGATACCTTTGGACGGCAGAATTATTTCTATATTGCGTGCGGCATTGCAGCAAACTGATTAATCTCGTTCATATTGATTCTTGGCTTCAGTTCAGTGATATTATACTGGATCTGGGTAAGACTAGGTGGGTACCATGGATCAGTTTTTTTATATTGTCTTTATGGATTTACCAGAGTTTATAAATTTACAAAAGTTTTGTTTCTATTGCTTTGATTGACGAGACGAGCTTGCCGTTCGCCTGATAGTAAGCGATACGACCGCCCATAAACAGTAGGAACATCATCCAACATCTTGAATTACAAAGTCTTGTTTGGTATTCCACTGCGCTCGCCATTCTAAGACATGAGATGTTAAGTCTCATTATGTCCAGTAGTTACACTGACTACAATGTTCTTCAAACTGGAACACAACAGTAACTACACACTGCTGCTTGGCGGCAGAAATAGACATTGCGGTGGCTACCCAGGCGGACTCTCACATATGGGAGACCTACCACCAGTAAAAGTACTTATTTGTGTTTTAACAATTGAGGTGTCGGCGCGGGAAGGGCGGGCGGGAGGTGCGTGGTCCGATATTTGATACATAGCTCGCCCTCTATAGATCAGTTAGGTAAGTAGGTAGGTTAGGTATTACTGTTTTTGCCATTTCCAAGTGCTGTGCAAGCATTATTGTGTTCCGGTTCGAAAGGCAATGACCCTTGGGTATTACTGCATTTTATATGAATTAATGTCCGATGTCTCAGTGTAACGATTTCGGTCTAGTAGATATAGTTTTTATCCCACGACAAGACATGCTCTTTGTAAATTGTTTTGACCATTTTTATGTTTAATCGCAATCTAAAATTCACGGTCTATTAATAAAAAATGCATAAAACCTTATTCTGGCTTAATCAAAAACAACGAAATAAAACTTTTCAATGTAAAACCGGTATAAATTTTCCGGTTTCCGAACTTTGGTTGTTCGTTCGAAGTCACTAATAAATAAATGAGCAGCTTTAAAACTCCGTCGCATTGCGCTACATTAGCGAAGTTTAGTTTAAAAGAGATGAACGCATACGGGAAATCCCGGTGTTAACACATTCGTATTCCGGTTAAGTCTGTGTCTTTATATTATTCGTATGGTATTGAAGGCTACAGCCGATTCATTTTAAGCGAGTTGGTATCTTGAATTATCTGAAAAAGCAAATCCAATGTGTGTTCTTTACGTTGTGATTATTTTGGAAGTATCTTTTAGTTTCTAAATCTGTTAAGATGGCACATGATACGAGTACATTTCTTTTTTTAGTAAGGGCACGTCCAAGTGACCCTACTACACCTGATGGTAAGTGGTGTGGGGTCAAATAAAACGTCGACTGCCGAGAGATGATTACCTCTCGGCAGTCAACATAATTATGCCGGCCCGTTGGAACCGGATATACACAGGCGGATGCTAGAACGCGACACACTTACGTGAATCACCATGGCAGGTTTTAACATCTTGTGTATGGAAGTCGCTATCCGGGCGGATATAAAACATATCCTTACTACCAGCAAAAAAGGTCACCTAACCCCATAGAGAATATTGCTTCAGTCAGGCATGTTTCAAGTCACGTTTTAAGTCATCAGAGTACAGACAACAAAACAGGCTTATATACTAACGACAGAGATACTAATGACAGATAGTAACAGTACAATGCAAATACCATTAAACCCAATGTGGTCTCTCCTAGTTATAAATTTCCGAACCCACGTGCGCAGCCGGGATATTCCGGTTATTTGTTCTAAATTTAAATAAACTAACTGCGCCGAACTCGATAGCAAACAATCGTGTTGCGGCACTTACCACGCTTCCTGCGATAAGCAACGGTCCGCGACTGTCGGAAGGAAAGTCAGCGTCATATTAAATGTATAACGGGCTGCCTGGCTGGAATTGGATGGCAACCATCATGTTAACAGTATTAATACTAGTGATGTAACGAATATTCGCATTCGCGAATATTCGCATATTTTTGGATATTCGCATTCGCATTCGCATTCGCAAAATTTCTGCGAATGTTTTGCGAATGTCAATATCAGAAAAAAATATATTTGAAGATAATAGTAGACTGCCTCGGTGGCATAGTTCTACTGCATGTGCGGTACGGCAGCGCTCTAAGGTCCTGGGTTCGAATCCCGGATCGGGCAAAGTGATATTTGGATTTTTCTGCTCAGTATCAGCCCGGAGTGTGAAATTTGTGCCCGACATGGCGATAGGCTCGCCCCTGTCACACTATTAGACGGAACACACTTGGCGAAAAGTGTGTGCCCTGGTTGCGCCTTTGCATACCCCTTCCGAGATAATATTCGTAATACTGTGTGTGTAATAGTAGGTTAATGAAATCAAAATCTAAACTAAAACAATAAACTTCTACAATAAACTATAAATATAGTCTAAACAAATAAACAAAAAATTATAGACTCTCAAAGAAAAATACCCCTCTTTCTTAAAACATACCAATTAATTAACTATTTTTACCATGTTTTAAGTTAGTAATTAAACTTGAGTAGAGGAATATTAAACTTTAAAAATAAACAAAATTATTTCGTTTACTTTAATAAAGCTTAAAAAATTGAATTCCCCATAGAACTTGTAACACAATAGCAACTAAGAAATTAAAAGCAATTGAAAGAAACAAAAACAATATATTCTATAATTTTTTTATCAGTCTTTACATAACTTTTTAATGTTTAGATAATTATCATCTTAGATAATAATAAAATTTAGATAATCATCATAGAAAATTGGCGCCAAATTTGAACAAAAACTAAACATTCGCATTCGCGAATGTCGGTAGCAGATATTCGCATTCGCGAATGTTCAAAAAATGACATTCGTTACATCACTAATTAATACACACACTCACGCTTTTTTATCACAGAAGGGGTAGGCAGAAGCGCAACTGGTGCACCGAACTTCCTTCGAATATATTCCATGATGTGATAGGGGGCGAGCCTATCGCAATATCGGGCACAAATTCTGAATTCCGGTCTGATATTAAGTAGAAAAACCCAATATCACTTCTTGACCCGGGGTCGAACCCAAGACCTCTGCACTGCAATGGTATCGTAATGCGATTGCATACAACTATAACCAAGGTAGTCATACTTAATAGTATTAATATAACAAGAATTTTCCCTCGCGAATTTGATAAGGTTATTTTTGAGATTTTTCTCATAAAGCATGCTAACAATTCTTTGGATCTTTTAAAATAAGTTAGTCGTAGTCCATCAACGGAGACAAAGACAGGGGATTTTGGATGCGGATTTTAAGGAAAGTAATAAACATTGGACCACTTTTTCAATCTAGTGATTTCGCTGACAATATCAAATTCAATTACAAAAAGCAGTTCTTATGGTGTAGCTGGCATGACTCTTGACTCAAGGAAATAGTCTAGACGTTCGAACTCCAACATTATTTACCATTTACTCATTTCATTGGGAAGAAATTTGACTGTATTTCATTATACGACATACAAACATGTATTGACTGTGTCGTATTGTTTATAAAGACAATAATAATAATAATGCACTTTCAGAAGAGCAGTAGATGCTCTAACGCGCTTAATACCTCACCAGTGATAACAGATAACGGAATGGATTGGATAAGCGAAGAGCGTTAGTTGATAACAGAGGTCCTCTCTTGCATTTTTATAGCATTGGTGCATGGACTCGGCAAGAATGGGCCAATGGCGCAGAAAACATTAATGACGCTGAACAAATTACGAACTTTGGATATCTGATTATAAAACAAAACGAAAATACACACATCACGCATTTATCTCCGAAGGGATATGAGGTGCAACCAAGGCACCCACTTTTCGACAAGTGTGTTCCGTCCCATGATAGGGGGCGAGCCTATTGCCATATCGGGCACACATTCGAGCCTCCGGGCTGATACTGAGCAGAAAAACCCAAATATTACTTTGCCGGACCCGGTATTCGAACCCAGGACCTCAGAGCTCTACCGTATCGCGCATGCAGTACAACTACGCCACCAAGACAGTCAAAAACCAAAATGATATCTCAAAACCACAGTATTTCTGTTTTGGTTATTCAGAAAATTACATTAAAACTCAATTTCTAAACGATTAATGGATACAAAAGATTCAAAAGACACGCACTACGTATCCCTTAGTGCTCCTCTTTCCGATCGGTGGACATACCAAAAGAACCAGCTTCAATTATTACACAATAAATATAGAAACGACGTATAAATCGTTATTGACCCGTGTATTGAATAAGTAACTTAGTTACCAATCCACTAAGGTTCCATTTTCCGACGATGCAAAAGATGTAAACACACCATGACCCAAGATAATGCGCGTGCATAAAAATATTACCTATCATTTATTAACAAATTGGCAATCTGAGCGGATAATTTATCCATACTACATACTTTTAAAAGTTTCAAGACTGCCTTAATTCGATATTTAAATATAGACATAAACTTTTCATTTGCCTAACATGGCACGTCAACGCGTTAAACTGTATTTGAAACTTGTTTAACAGACATAAAGATTACATTCGCGTAACTCATACGCTAGAGATATAATTATAGCCCGTACTGGCGGACAACCAATGTGTATTGCGCGAACAATGCGAAATGACATGTCTACACACAATTACAATAATTGTATTGTGCTGCATGAGCGACTATGCGATTTGGTCGGGTTATATGTTGAGCTTGGTTTACACGCACTTAAGTGATAAGCCTTTCACGTTGCCTGTCTACAAACGTAAAGGGTGATACACACAACTGCTTAAGTGTCTGATGATTTGTATACCGGAATATATGTCTTAAAGTGGTGTAGAAACCGGAATATTATCTATAAGTCTTTAAAAGTAGTTGGGAAGTAATTATGCATTTTGTTGCTTTGCGATAGTATTAATATAGTAGACCAACATACTTTTTAATATTTTATAGATAAATTCCAAAATCAAGTGGGATTTGAGTATTTATCAAAAAAAACATGGTCAGACTTAGATAATTAAATAATGTGTTTGAACATGATTGCACCCCGTGGTACGTGTAGGGATCAGTATAATTATGAACCATAAGTCTTATCACTCATAACTTAAAGTGCATTGTTACGACAAATATCTTGATATATCATGATAGCAAAAACATTATCAGTGACATTGACCTTTGTCTTTAAATTGAGATGTTTTTGCCGCGGCTGTATCAAGAGTATTTCCGTGAGATATACATGCCATTGTTTTGTTTGATATAAAAAGAACTTTAGTTTGGCAATAAAATCTAATAAAGAGCTGATAACCCTTTGAACTTGAGGAATTTATTTTATAAAATGGGTAATGTAACAGCTATGAAATAGTCAGTGGTATTTAAGAGTTTAAATGAGTCGGTTCGATGACGATATTAAACTATTTCATATAAAAACCTAACGAATTATAGAGCTGTTGTTGACATTTTTAGTCTTAATAAGATTGATAGTGAACAAGATTCTCTTAGCTTTATTAAAAAGTCAATCATGCACTTGGGCTATTTAGGTTTTATAAAACTAATAATCATTACAACTCAAATGATTAGCTCTCCAGTCTGCCAACTTTAATATATTACTTGATAATTGATCAAAATTAAATGTCATTCATTCAAGTTTTATATGCAATTCAGAGTTGAAACAGGAAACATTTCTAAAAATTATAAATAAACTTATATTTATGTCAATGAACGAGTCATACGAGTAATAATATATTATGCAAGCGTTGAGACTATTACTCTAATTCTCATATCCGATATCGAAATATGTATATTTGATTAACATACTTGTCAGTTGATAGGGATAGCAGACTGACGGATATAGTGGTAGTCATACCACATAATAAGGAAGTTTAGTTGGGTGAACCATGGCAAATACGGTGTGTATGAATTTAAAAATATCCTAACAACTTATTCAAAGATAGGATAAAGCCTTTTCTGATGACCAATATAATACCATAATATAGAGAGTATAGTTTTATAGTGTCGGAATAAATTACAAAGCAAACAGGGCTAAAACACTACCGAAACACTAGATAATTGAAATTTCAGCTTTGTAACAAAAGGTTAAGAACTTTATAACTCAAAAGACATGGAAAACAGCGTGCAGTATGTCACGTAAACCTTTGAATTAACAATGCTGGTGGATCGATGATTCGACAAACGGACTATGAATTAAATGACTCGTACAATATTGAGTGCAGTGTAATAGTAATGCAACAATAATAACAGATATTGGACAGTGATGAATTTACTGAATATGTGTTTACGTGAAAACTAACGATGTGTAAAAAAACGGATACCAAAAAAAAGTCACCGTGATAAGTTTAGGAACTTAAAGATTGAAAATCATATTCGATTCTTTTTGCCTAAAACTAGATTGAAGTCTCTCATAGATCTTTTGTCAAATCTTATAAATCTTAAATCTTTGTCTTACAAAACATCAACAATATACCCTTTACTAGCATCTTTCGCGGATTGTAATACATACCGAAGTATAATAATGAACACGACAATATTCCAATTAGTGGGTGACATTTGTTCGGCGAATTTTATTAGGTCAACAGTGTAAAGTCATGTTTACGTTCCCACGTATAATGAAGACGGACATGAAATATAAAAATAACCTTAGCATTTACAACGTATTGGTTATTTTTAAAAGCTTGTAAATTTCCAATAAAGCGGACTTATCTTTCTTTGAAGGGGTTTGGATCAATAATCCAACACTTGGGTTCTGAACTAGACGATATTGCCATCAACATTTCAATACCCGACAGTCATGGGGGGAAAGATTGTGTCAACTGCACAACTCAAGAACCAATTATTCCGATATTCCAATGAACCGCCAAAACCGATAGTCAAAAATCCCGATAACCGGAAAAGCGCATGCCACGCAAACCGGAATCCCGGTATACAGTGTGCACTCGGCCCGCGCGTGACGTGTTTACACAAATCGCCGTGTATCTTTATCTGTAGCGATTCCGCTGTTATTTACAAAACACTTGTCCACTCTCGGCCGGTTTATTTTCGTCCACGCTCAATGAACATGGCTCGAAGCCTCGAAGTCCTTAGACAATAGTTGATTTGCAGACGAAATACAAACCTACATTGTCACGGTTTTTGTGATTTGTAAAGGAAAAAACTACGCGATGTTATGTCTGCGTTGGTGAATAAAGCGTACGGCTTGAGATATGTGTACATATACTGCTCATTTCTTTATCTGCAAAGGTACAGGTGTATATAGAGGCGCGTTTGGTTCACCTATTTTTCGTTAGAGAATGAGAAAGAGAGAATGTTCTTCCCATAATTTAAGAGTCGAGTTTATTTCGGCTCCTATTTCAATCTCTGGCCATTCAGATATGATTTTTGCATAGAAAAAAAAAACATTTTGTTGGCCTCGGAACCAGGAATTTCATGGCTCAATACACTTGTTAGGAAGTGAGTAATAGGAAATATTAATTTGCTGTGGGTATCAATGGTGAAATACTTCGGTTGAAGGAATCGCGCACCGAGAATCATAAAACAATATTTATCAGATAAACAATATTATACCAAGCGTTGTCTTGCGACATCTTTCATAATTCAACGCAATACAGAACAAAGCGTACAACTTACTACACATGCTTTTAGATTAGCAAATTCTTGCAGCAATAAATTGACGAAAAACTTCCAGATTTATTTCCGCTAGACAATATTTCAAAAATTGTATTGACTTGCCGCAAATTGTGCAAGCTTTAAAATTTCTAAAAGTAAGCAAACCGAAGCGACGCGACGAAAGCGACGATAGCCTAGTTGGGTATGGAACGGTCTGCCGAGACGAATGTCCGCAGGTTCAAATCCCAAGGGCACAGACCTCTGACTATTCTAAAAATCATGTGTGTATTCTTTGTGAATTTATCGTTCGCTTTAACGGTGAAGGAAAACATCGTGAGGAAACCTGCACATCTGAGAAGTTCTCTATACGAATTTCGAAGGTGTGTGAAGTCTACCAATCCGCACTAGGCCAGCGTGGTGGACTAAGGCCTAATCCCTCTCAGTAGTAGAGGAGGCCCGTGCTCAGCAGTGGGCAAGTATATAATACAGGGCTGATATTATTATTATTATTATTATAAGCAAACCGAGATGTACAAGGTAAAAAGTTGCTTGCAGATACAGCTTCTGCAAGTTTTATTGCTAATTTAAACCTCGCTTTCTAGATGAAGGGGCGTTCAAGTATCATGTAACGCAATTTGGGGGGTTTTGTGAAACGTTACGATGTGTTACAGAGATGGGGGTTCATACAATGCGTTACGTCACATTGGTATTTTATTTTAATCAAACTCTCCCAAAATAAGCAATCTTTTACGTTTATGATTTACGGGGAATCCCTCGATTGTACTGTAATTTTTATTTTGTTCTCCCCAAATTGGCAATCCTTTTCATATGTATCAGTGATTAAAACAATGATAAAGGTATTTTAGCGACCTTCCTAACGTCACAGAAAACAGGAAATCTACGTTCATTGGCTAACGCTATATCTATCAACACTAATGCGGGAATCCCCGGAACTTAAGCCACTTAGATAAAATACAAGGTCATAATTCGACTATAATAATGACTGCTACGTCATCTGACATTTGACTCACAGGGCTTAGCAGTAATGTGTGTACTAGTGTGATAGTTGATAGGGTATATGGGTTCAAGATGGCATTAGATGGGATCAATAATATAACTTTTCTAAATGTTTTAGATTTTGATCGGGATTCTGCATACGTGAAACATCGTTCGCAATCACATCATAGCGATCTTATGAGACTAAAAGAGTAGCTTTATGTTACTCCAGAATTTTAGCTATCTGTCTACCAAATTTCATTCAAATCCATGCAACGGTTTTTGAGTTAACTTCTTAAAAACATCCAATCATAAAAACATTTCAATAAAATAAGCACACGTTTTAAAAATCAACTAAGGAAGGAATACTTGCTAAATTACTGGGTTGAGTCAAATATACACATTGAAAAGAGCATCGACCATATAATAGTAATGTTCCCTTATTCACGAGCAATCAGTTCATCCGGTCCATCATTCATTCATTATTCTTCAATAAGTTTCCTCGTCACCACTCATTGCGGGGTTGGATTCTTTACTGTCATTGGGTGTTTTGTGGGTGTTTATCTTTAATATTAAAATATTTTTAATACATCACATATATTTATATGAGTTGTTCGTATCTAATTTTCATTTAAATAATATCACTGTGTTTAGGAAACAGACATTTAGAAAACACACGAGCTAAAACCTATCTATGATCCAAAACGAATAAAAAATATACAAAAATAATTATTATAATTATCAACTGAGTGTAAATAAATAAATAAACAAATAATATCAGCCCTGTATTGAACTGTATTGAACCAGGGATATTCGTCTCAGCAGTCCATTCCACAACCAACTATGCTATCGCTGCCACTGAGAGTAATATGAATGTGAATTTTAAGCAACTGAAAATTACAGGTTCCGTTTTTTTCGAGACAGCTTCAAAAGGAAACTAAGATAAATGAGTTCTTTATAATCCCAATAATAAGCTATAGTATCGGGTGTAGTGATAGTTTTCAAACTGCTCAATTGGCGAGTAGCCAGTTGCAAAATAAGAGGTCACAGTGTCGTATCCCGCAATGGGACATCATGATTTTAAAGATACCAAAATTAGCATAATATAAACATATTCTGAGATGTCCTGAATGAACCCAAGATTTCGTGTCATAGAATACTCTTGCATCAGATTAATGAGCGTATAAATTAATATAACATCATTGTAACATGCATAACGCCTTTTTCCATAGACAGGTTATGCAAGAATTTCTTCATACCCCCTTTACATTTATTGTACCGGCCACAGTACCAGACTTCAGGTTCTTACTGAACAGAAAGACCCAACAAAACCACATAATGCAAATAAATTTTATTTTTCGCTTTAATTTATAAGCAAATTGAATTGTTAAATGCGCGCGAGAATGCCGTCACTGTCATCGGCTACGTAAATCCGTTTAGTTTCGACAACACATTCCAGGCTAGAAAATGGTATTTTTAAAGCGAACTATTCGAATCAGTTACATGGAAAAATTGTTACTGCTTTCAGCTATGTCGAATTTTGGAATTCGTATAAAGCATTTAAAGAAAGGATGTCCATAAATATAGGTGTGCGTTTCTATTAGTTACAGTATTTACAATTTACTGTCCGTTTGCCGTTCTTAGCAGCTTCCCTTTTAGGTTTATCAAATTTGTCTTAGTTTTTGTTTTCAGTTAATTTGGTCACGCCTCATTATTTTTTGAAAACTAATTTAGAAAACATGGGGCGTATGTTTTACTAAAATCTAGTTTCCAGAAGGCGGTTGATCATAAAGAAATTTCAGTTAACCTGAAAAACGGTTGCCACTTCACAAAGGTTTGCCGAGACAATAGTACCACTCTAGTGGGGCCGGGCCATTCTGTTGTAGACAAAAACTGACCTACGATATATAGATTTAATTAATAGAAATTAATATGGGGAGACGAAGGTCCGCAGTTTCAAAATTCAAGGCACACACCTCTACCTTTTGTTTTCTCTCTACCTTTTTTTGTGAAGAAACCTTCACGCCTGAGAAATCTTTAGAAAAATTTCTTAGGTATGTGAAGTTTGCTAACCCACACTAGGCCCGCATGGTGGACTAAGGTCTAAACCCTTTTAGCAATAGATGAGACGAACTCAGCAGTAAGCAGCATATTTTTTACATAACCCAATAATACTTATTAGCCACATTGAGACACTAACAGTCTTACTTATAAACTTATAGCGTTAAGAATAGCTTAAATAGCTGTTAAAAACATCACGGGTTCCTACTTTAAACCTTATTAGGAGGCAATAGGGCGGGTTTTGACTTACAGCTGATCGAGTAAATTTGTGTTTTAACTAAGCATAGCTTTGCGAAATTTTTATAACACCGTAAATTTTTAATCTCATAATGCCGTTACTTCGCTGGGTGCGAACCTTAGACCTTAACAGCGCATGCGCACTACTCTAACAGGGTAAGGGACTATCACACCTGCCCAGACGGACTCTGACAAAGACCTACTAAATATGACCTAGTTTTAGATTACACATTTATATATTGTTTACTCAGTTAATTGGGACGTTAGTTTCGTATCGATCAAACAATATAATTAGGGATTACCTTTGGGACCTGATCTGTTAGCTAGACATGTAACACGTAGTAACTGTAGGTTTACTGTAGTTCGTCTGTGGATTTAATGTCTAGAGGGCGTAACGAAGATGCCTTTCTACAATAATTAACGCTAACGTTATGTATGAGAATGACATCGCGATAGACTTATCGCATTGACGTATATGAGTCTTTTGACTGATATTCAAGAAACGTTTATTGCTAGCAATAATTGCTAGTAAGTGAGGCTTAAATCATGAACGGTTATAGTCTTACATTATCATAATGTTATCCATACTTATAAATGCCAATGTAACTGTGTCCGTCTATCTGTTAAATATTCACGAAACCAGTGAAACAATTTCGATTAAATTTGAAATGGAGATAGTTTGAGACCCTGGGAAGGACATAAGGTACTTATCCCAACAAAATAAATAGCACGACTTCTTCCTGGAAAAAGTTTTTCATGCAGGCGAAACCGCCAGCAAAAGCTAGTGGACCTTAAAATCTACAAAATGCCATTTATTTTCTGAAAAACAAAAATTGCCAAACGCCATCTTTGTTTCAAATTCCGTTAGATTGTACCTTCTTGCTCTCCGGTCACCGAGTTGTGTAATTACTATAATTAAATTAATTGTATGCGTAATTAATTAATCATTATTAATTAATAAGCATTAGGAATTATGAGATAGCATTAAATGTTTTACTTTGTTCATATTTTATCAATAGCTTCTGCCCGCGTGGAGGGTTTTCCGGGATAAATTTATTCTCGGGATTGTGCCTTGTGGACGGATGATCTGGTGAGGGTCGCCGGAGGCCTATGTCCAGCAGTGGACGATTCCCGGCTGAAATGAATGAATGAATGAAATGTGCCTAGAGCACTCGGGAGTACCGTAGCTTCCTATTATTGAAAAAGAATTTTACAGTCGGTTTGGTAGTTCCTGAGATTAGCGCGATCAAGTAATTAAAAATGTTTTTAAATAAAACGGAGATAATATTATGTTTAGTATGCACTATGTATAAAGGTTAGCGCACATCGAGACTGGATGCGAAGCGAAATGAAACATTGTCGGATGCTATTTATTCATAATGATTTCTTATGTTTACGGGAATGTTAGATATAGAAAGAAAACTTAGTTATTTAAAATAAAAATAAAGTCTTCGAAACGTAAATAATAATGACAAAATCCGTAAATAGTTTTATTTCAGTGCTGTTTATTCATTAACAGTATTGGGTTTAATATTATTATAATACAAATCCATTTTTTTTTTTAATATTTTGTATATCGACACATATGTTGAAATAAATTTTAGATACTGCAAAATATCTCACCGCAAAACCACTTGCAAGATTTTTTATCCTGGAAAGGCACAATGTCAAAATTTTATTACTAAAACCAGTTCATACACAAAGTATAGTACTTTAGTTTCTGGAAGTATTGTAAATATCAAAATATAGATATGTGCCTACTACTAGCGACATCTCCTGCTAAACTTATGAACGGAATGCTGCCTATGTATTTTATTTTCTTTTGCCTATGGTTTTAATAACTTTGTCTCTTCTTGCTCTCAGCCGAACTACGTTTTTTTTTTTATATACACCAGGAGCCACACAGTGAATACTCGTTTGGTAGGCGATATCGGTGTGCGATAAGTATCACCGGCCACAGAAAAGATATCCGGTTGTTGTAATTTAGAAAGAACGCAACAATGTGCTTTGCAGTTCCTTTGTGCTTTAAAGTCGTTACTTCCTTTTGTAATGGTAGACAATTGAGCAAATCGTAAAACTATTTCAAACTACTATTTTCTTAAAAGTTATTATTATAAAAACCGGTTACATCGACATGAAGGGATCATCTAATATAGACGTTATATCCGATAGTTATTATAAAATACTGTCTATTTTTGATACTTGCATTTGTCGAGACCTTGTCATTTATTCGTAATAATGATGCTTGCTAATAACCGATGTCGATAAACAGTTTTTTGACTTAATCTGCCGGTATGATTTGGTTAGAAGTGCTGTTGCGTGCCGTCTTAGAGTTCAAGACGGATTACGCTACGAAGACTTCAATTTTCCCCCAAAGATGTAATTCATACGCAATTTCTAAAAGGACAAATCTTATACATATAAAATATCTAGAAATGTGTATATATTATCAAATAACACCAAAACTTCTGTCATTTTTTATTGCTAATTGAACCCAAAAATAAATTTTATAAAATTTATACTACTTTAGAAAATAATAAGCTTTTCTATTTCCTAAACTTTTTACATTTTTAGACAAGTGCTCTTTTCGAAATTGCATATACAATTTGAAATCATCTTAACGTTTATAGTTAATATCGAAATAACATAAAAAAACTTTAATCATGAATACCACTACAATTTATATGCAAATATGATGGTAATTATGAAGTATAACGCGTTCGCCCGTACCTTCAAAGGGGCAGGCAGGTGGCTAATTAGTGTCCCGATTCGCAGAGTTAACTTCCGCCCCTACACACATCAAGGGATGAAAATTATCTAGCACAGTACAGGGCGAACTAAACTAGGTCTAGTATAGGGTAATAAGTACTCGATACAACAATTATTAACAAACTAGTTGACCCGACAGACGTTGTCCCGTCTTAACTATGAATTTGCAGCGCGCATTCTGTCAATCGCTGACAGTTATTTCAAACAATTGACACTTATATAAAATTAATATTTTCGCTAAACCTTCTTAATCCTCTAATTTTCTGCGCATTATTTTTTTTTTTCTTTCATAAGAACCTTCTCCTGACAATAACAAACACAACAACAACAAAAAATAGTGAAATCGGTCCAGACGTTCACCCGTGATAACGTAACCAAGGGAAATAGGGATTCATTTATATATATATATAGATAAATAAATGATTATGATTATTACATTTTTTTAAAGCTCAGCCAATAATATTTAAAAAATACACCCCTACAAAGTAAACAAAAAAAGTGTTTAATACGCGCACACACACATAAACATTGACGTGTCCGCCACAAACACATTGATGATATTGATACGTCATGTAAAAGAGATGACGTATTTCAACTAGCACGAACGAAAATACTAATATTTTGAAAGTAGAAAATGAAATAATCCCACACGGAACAATATTACATCCTAGAACTTGGATATATCTATGTGCAACCTGAGGGAATTCACAGAAATGACCCTTAGGTGTAATGAAACCAATTGTTAAGATAAATAATTAATTTCTTTATCTATAGAACATTGCATTAGTATTTTATCTGTTATGGTGTGTGTGTGTTGTATATGTATAAATAAAAAATAAATATCGAGACTGCAGATGGCGCGTTATGGCAAATCTGTCGCTTTATTAGTATACTTTGAGTTTCAATGTGGCCATTATAGTTTGTAACTGAGCTAGGGTTTTATTAAAAAAATATTTTGAAAACGTGAATAGTGAGTGAACACCGGTGAAAGAGGCCTTACTGAGTGACATAGCATGAAGTTACGACCAAGTTCCTTCAATAAAGATAAAAAAATATATAAAACTTTATTTACCGCACTAGATACCATCGTACACTGTAAAAACACCAGTCATACGGCTCATTTGAACAAGTGTTCAACAGTTAGTGTACGGTGAATAAGAACGGCATAATTCTACTGACCGTCAAAGATCTAAACATTTTGATCGTATCTATACTTATAAAGTTTATTTGAACGCGCTGATCTCAGCAACTACTAAACAGATTTTGAAAATTTTCACTTATACGAAGCATGGCGAATGGTGAAATATTCCAAAGAGGAATCCGACAACATATATGTTCTAACATACATGAATGATATATAAACATACTTTTCATTGTCAAACCTGCATATGAAACATCAGATTATACTGGCAATGTTCCTATCACAAACATTTGTAAAAGAAAATTCATGTAACAATGACACGCTAAAATTAAAAAAAATAAGTGGTGGGGTGGCGACGTGGACCGCCCAATGCCTATCCGTGGGGGGCATGAGATTACTGAAGGGTACTCAGCCCCGCTTGTATTGCGAACTGTACTCATTAGGGACTCATTCGCAGCCCTATCATTTAAATTGCTGACCGCGGAGTAAATCGTGAATATGTCTGGAGATTTTGCTGAAATATGTTCTTGACTACTCATTATAATAATAGCTCTTGCTCGCGACTTTGCCCGCGTGAAGGAGTTTTCCGGGATAAAAGTCCCATAATTAATTTCCCGGGTTAGAAAGAAGCCTTCCCAGGGTCTTAAACTATCTCCATACTAAATTTTATAAAGATCCTTTTAGTGGATTTTGAGAAAATCGATAACACACAGACAGACAGAAAAGGAAACTTTGCTTTATAATATGTTATGTATATGAGTAGATAGATAGATATATTTTTATAAAAATAGGGGCCCGAGATAAGTATTTCTATTCTTTAACAATGTCAAATGTATTTAAAGTCTACGTGCATTAGAATTTAAATTAGCGTGACGGGTGCAACACCTAACCCCTAGAAGAAGCCCGTGTCCAGCAGTGGGACAATCAGATTATGTACTAGGTATGAAAGTACGTAGTGTGTTTACTGTTAACGCGAGTTTTGTGGAAAGTTGCCAACCTTGCGCGACACAAACCTGAATCTCATGTGATGCCGGAACACATCAAGATTCAGCTGAGTATGCACAGTAACTGAGTAATTGGGGATACAAATTATCCATAAGCGTAAGTGAGGACTGTTTACTCTTTCTTATTGTTTTGAATGACGAAACGAGCTTACCGTTCGCCTGATGGTAAGCGATACGACGGCCCAAAAACAGTAAAAACACCACCCAACACCTTGGATAACAAAGTACTGTTTGGTATTCCACTGCGCTCGCCATTCTGAGACATGAGGCGTTAAGTCTTATTATGTCGAGTAGTTACACTGGCTACAATGTCCTTTAAACCGAAACACAACAGTGACTAAACACTGCTGATTGGCGGCAGAAATTGACATTTCGGTGGTACCTACCCAGGCGGATTCTCACATATGAGAGACCTACCAACAGTGAACTCTATATCTTCCTCACTGGTATTCGTCTGACTGACGACAGACCGCCACGGTGGCATAGTTGTATTGCGCGCGTGGTACGATCATCGCTCTGAGACTCAGAGTTCGAATCCCAGGTTGGACTGAGTGATATTTTTTACTCAGTACCAGTCCGTAGTCTGGAATATTCCCAATTTTGGCGATAGGCTCGCCCCCTATCACATCATGGCCCAGAATATACATGGTGAAAAGTGACTAACCCTAGGGGATCCTGAACTAATATAAGTTTAATTAATATTTATTTTTTGTATTTGTTTGTAATGGATAAACTCAAAAAATACTAAACCGATATTGATTTAAATTAAATAAAATAGCTTGAGATGACTAGTGGCACGAATGTATGGATGTCTTCAAAATAATTTCCGTATGATTGGTGGTTATATTTGTTGGTTACTAGACTAGCCTAATAAATAGTGTCGCGAGTACAAATTTCAAACGCATTGGCAATACAAGAGGAACAGCACAAATATTTCCGGTTTGATCAATATTTGGCTCCGTGGCAGTTGAACTCGTGGCCTTTAAATTCTTGGTCTTCAACTAAGTAGCCATTGAGATTTTATTAATTTCAAATTTTCAACCATAAGACCTAACAACAGTAAAATCTTGGTTATTTGCACGACAAAATATTTAAACAAGAAATAAAACACGCAAGAGCTGCCCGAAATGCTAAAATGTTTTCTTAACAGTGATAAATAATTAAAAATCTTAGGTTATCCTAACAAAAAAAAAATACCAACTGCTAACTGTCTGGCGCGAGGCAGTCTGTCTGGATAGTTTCCATAGCAACGTCTACACGCCATAAAGTAGTATGAGAACCGTTTGAAGGACATTGCAGCCAGTGTAATTAGTAAGTTTGTTTGGCCCATATTCACAACTTACGTAGCTAAGTACGGAGCATTGCTGATTTCTGTATCTCGGTGCTTTCCGCATAACAGCCTTTGCAATGCATAGACTTATGAGTGCGGTGATGGGTTAATATTGAGATGCTGAGAAGTGTTGAAAATGCTGTTAGATTACCAAAGCTAAACAAAACTAAAGAAAGTTTAAAATTGCCGACGCCTTTCGTCCGGGCGCACTCGCCTCATAACATTGTAAATACAATTTAACATTGGGATGTTACTGTAATCTCGGAGTGGTAAACGCAATGCATTGTCACGCAAAACTTTGTAATTTCATGTTTTAGGCATATATAGTGTTTCTGGATATATAGTGACGCTTTCTCAGCACGTACATCTAAAAAAAAACGCGATCTTAAGTATGTGTACCCATACAAGAGCGACGATAAGCCAGTCGCAATCATATTTGATAGTAGTAGTGATCGAAGCGCGCCACCGGAACAGACTTACGTGTCTTCCCTATAAACACGATGTTTTCCCCCATCTACTATCTATTTTTAGACACGAATTAACATGACGTCGGATAAACTGTCTGGATAATTATGTATTTGTGTCGCGAGGATTAAATGTTTTACGATGAGGTGGTTACTTGGTTGGAGCTGCGCGAAAATTTAAAACTTGCATTTTTGCGACAGTCAACCTTACGCTTTAGAAGTTAAGGACGATCCTTACAGATGGGCTGTTGCATAGAATCCTAAAATTACAGTAGGAAGTGCCATTTGGATCAGGCCATAGAATCTCGTTGGCATTCCAAAATCCTTTGCAGATGTCTGTCTACGTACCACTATTTTTGATTTTAACCGGTCAAGCAGTAGTAATAAATCAGTCAACTCAGAAATATGTAATGCCTACTATCCCGCGCTATCTTAAATTTTAATACCATGAAGTTAGTCACAACTTGGACAGATTATCTAGTCAATATAGACCCTATACATATACAGGGTGGATACTTTTGTAGGTGGTAGGAGCTAAGGGTTCATACTACCATATTCCTGTCGGCTTCCCTTGATGTAGATTTTGTAGAATCGAATCGCAGACCGCATTCACGTTAGTATATTAGTACTTATATGTTGTGTCGGATTTCCTTTTGGAAAATTTCACCTTCCGCCACTAGTAGGTGGGTCATAAAGTCCGGTGTTATGGACAAATTGTCCGAAGCGCGTTACGCTCGTCGATTGTGTTAAGCTAACCCGGGAGCAGTGATTCATTGCACGGAAGTGTTGAAACTGCTACAAATAGACGAGTTGGGGCGAATTTTCGCTAAATCGTCGCAGTACGCTTGCTGCTCCATATTTTGAATTTTTCATTACATATAAATATCAAAGACTTTATAGTTGTGACTTAAAGTTTCTGCCGCGTAAAAGACCTTTGGCAGTATGATAGTGCTACAGCATACTTTTAGAAAGATAAAATGTAGCCTATACTTTACTCTACTTTTTGCTGGTGGTAGGATATATTTTATATCCGCTCTGACAGCGAACGCCGTAAACAAGGTCTTAAAATCCGCCATAACAGCCCCCGTTAGTGTCATTCCGGGATGAGCCTGTGTATATCCGGTTCTAACAGGCCGGCATAATTTTGTCGACTGCCGAGGGTTAATCATCTCTCGTCAGTCGTTAGTCTATTGGACCCTATTACAATGACCATCAAGTGCAATGGAGTCACATTGACGTGCACGTATTTAAAAAAACTAGAATACGATCCGTGTGCCAAATTACATACAACTGTGTCCAGTGCTTACATCGTTTACTTCTACAAATACAAATTATTCACCCCTATAAAAAACATGCCAACCACAGTAAAAAAGCCTATCTGAAACAGAAGTGCAACACCGTCTACATCCATACTCGGCTATTGCTAGGCCATTACTAGGTCACTGGTATAATTTAGTGTCTGGCCTTGCGCCTGAGCTCAAGGCCGTGGCCGATACAAACCTCTATACAGATTTCATAACTTTTTAATAGGAAATCTACCGTCAAATTACTAACTGCTCCAGATATTTTATGTCTAGATAGGAAGTTATTTATCCTGGTTAAAAAATGTTAAAAATATTATATGCAACTCATACTTTTTGGCACTATCAGTTCACTGTCTAATTTACGCTTGAGGCACTCTTAATAAAATAATGACCCATTTCAAAATTGTTAATTTGTGGCAGTCGTCGGAAAACGAATTTTTGTTTGCTCCCTTTTTTTGAAGTTGCTATAACATTGAGCTTATTAAAGACAGGTAAAAAATTAAACATATAGCATGAAAAAAATGTGAAAAACTAAAAGGTCGCAAACAGAAATTGGTTGTTTGACGATTGCCACAAATTGTCAATTTTGTAATGGGTCATTATTTTATTAAGAGTTCGTTGACAATCAGCATAAAATCGATAATGAAATACGTCTTCTTTAAAGATTGTCAGAATAATGTCCTTCACTCTCAGCGCTACACTATTTAACTGGTAGATTCCGGAACGAGCTACTACGCTGAGATATTCACTACTTATACGGGAACTGTCCATCGAGTACCCTCTCAACAAAAGGGGAATTAAAATCATCTATGTCTTCAGTTGAATTCGCAGGCCTTTAGAATTGTAATAACGTAGTGCAAAAAATAGCAAATCATTTATGTGTGGTAAAACACACACACACACATCCTTTTATCTCCAAAGGGGTAGACGGAAGTTCAACCAGGACATCCACTTTTGGCAATATGTGTTACGTCCCATGATGTGATAGGGGGTGAGCCAGTGAGGTCACATCGGCTACAAATTCAACGACTTTAGACTAATACTGAGCAGAAAAGTCATTTCACCCGATCCGAGCTTCGAACCCGGGATCTCAAAGCAGTGTCGTACCGTACATCTTCGCCACAGTCCGTTAAGTATATACCAAACATGAAAAAACGTTAAATGTTTTTCTCGAAATAATTGTATACGCGTAATTTGCTAAGGGTAGGATATATTATTTTGTTATTGTCAAGTTTTGTTATTCCCGGTATTTCCTGATGATTCACGAAGGCGGCCACGCTCCAGTGACCCTGATGTCCCAAGCGACCGTACTGCCTCTCCCAATACTCCGGAATCGTTTACCCATTAATGTCACGAAATGTTAATAAAAAAAGCTTATTTGACGAATAACAAATTTGCTACATGACTTAGGACTTATACAGGTGGTAAAGTTTATAAAAATCCGACGTTAATTCGACGTAAATACGCAAAAAGGATCCGGCCCACAAAATGACGAGATGAGAATGAAATAGTGAACATTGAAGTTTAAATCGTATTTTTGCTCGTTGATATTCTATTTTATATTTTGTTTATAGAAGAAAGGAAGAAAAGAAAGAAAAAAAATATTCACACAATATACTGGGACGTCTATATATCTACGTCCAATTAAGCTGTAGGTTGGCTACTGCGTATCATATAGAAAATAACATTAAGTTACCATCTAGAAAGGATGCGCCATGCCAGGCGCGTCTTCCCGCGAACAAAAATCTATCTTCTTTCTTCTTTCCTGTCAGCCCGTGCTGACTTCTTTATTTACTATATTTTTCATTTATTTTATTTTCAATATAAATTGTCTTTGTCTATATACGCTAATTTAATTAAGTAATGATTAAATATTCTCATGTACCTTGACTTATCATAAGTGCAACTATGTTCGCCTACGTGATGAATAAAATATTATATTTTTTTTCACGTTCAATGTTACTGCTAAACGTAGAAAGTGCAGAAAACATACTATATACCCTTTTTGTGTCCATATGAACACACACATAAATATTAAACACTTCTCTATTCTACGCGCAATACAACAGCTTCGATGTGTGCATGAACAGTTGCTCCAATATTTTGGCAGAAAGGAGATTGTACAAGCCGCGTCATAATATACTGTCTAAGCCGAAAGTATGTATAAACCGGCTATGAGATATTGGTAAAAAACAGCTTAAAATTTACATTTTCAGCAAGCATGTTTTCCTAGAAGAGTTATCTCTAATTTGGCTATCTCTTCCGTCCATACTTGAGTTCCAGATGACGTCACAACACATCCCTTTCTGTTCTTTGGCACTTACCCCTTCCACTAGATTTCAAACGCTTTCAAAAGATTTCAAACTTTGGTATTTGAACGGATATTGACGATTCACTTTTATTTGAATTTAAATGACTTACATATTTTTGATAAAACTATTCAAAAATTAACTAAATAATTATCCTCGTTACGTTTTCCTCCAGTAAGAGCATGAGTGGATACGAATTCGACATAATTCAGTTTATCAACAATTTGAAATTTAAAACACATGGAATGTTTACAACGCACGTACCACGCCAATACTGGCATATAATTAAAAAAAAATATCAAGTATTGTAAGTAAATAGGAGCCGTACGTGGGCATTTTGAGATAGGGTTAAAGAATGTAAATCCTTAGCATCTTATAAGAGATTCCTTGTCTCGTAATCTTGAAGAAACGCGGTTAGTCATAGAGAATTTGAGCCGAGGGCGGTTATCATGTCGTTAAAAATAATTATGTTGACTTGGTACTGTTTGTGCTATTACATTCATTGTAATATTGGTTACAAAAAGTGGCTTTAAAATGATGATCTTGTCCTATAAGATATCGTATTCAGTTATATTAAAAATAAAACCCGTTGAAATAAAGTGAATAAAGTTTTGTCTTAATCGACAAAAAGAAAAATATTCGCAATGTAATTTAGGGAAAAAATATTTGACATTTAAAAATAACTTGCCTACAATTTTATAGCTAAATCGGTTATAAATGTTTGTGTACAATGTTTTATCACTACCTAATGCCCACACAAACACCAGCTATCAGTCGAATGTTGCCAATTTATACGCAAAAATAACTACCAATTTTGTAAATGATTGCAGGCTAAAAAGAAATCCAAGGTCGCGCAACCAACCTTAAAAAGTATGCGGGAAAATGAATAAACATCAATCTTCAATAACACGGCAAAAAGTACGGACGCCATTTTAAAAACCGCAGCTTGTAAATTGGATTTGATCGGATAACTTGGCAGATAATTCTGGAAATCGGTCACTGTACATATTCTATTGCGGAAGATGCAACGTACTTCGCGCACAAATACCGATTTACTACGTTTTCTGTACAAATACTAACACAATTCGCTAAGAATCAATCCACTTCGCTATTACTCAATGTTGTCAGTAGGAAAAACTACCATATCGTGATAAAAAATGCAAATTTTACATAAATTAGCAATACGCTATACAATCGCGCTTGTATATCCCCGAGTGCGAAAGATAATTGGCTGTTGGTAACAAGTAAACAAACACATATAAAGCACAGTACTTATAGGTAAAAATATTGGTATGTAACGTGACGTATCATTCAAACATTCATCACGAAAACGATACATAAAAACAAGCATCTCGTCGAACTAATTACATTCAGCTAGCTACCTACATATTTATTGAGAACGTGCCGTGTGTGCACTGCGCCCACTGCACTCGCGGATGCAGATTATGATTAAACTGTACTTATTGTTATTGATGCCACGCATAGTTTCATCCATTTTCATATAGACACTTTCGATGATCAAAAGAATACTTTCTTTTCTACACTCGAGAGTGTTCCAATTTTAGTGAAGTGCGCGCACCTAGCGTCTGTTGCCATGCGAGTGCCGGGGGCCGTCGCGGTGCCTCCGTGGCCCTCATCACCGATGGAACAGAAAGTCCGTCTGTTTCATCAACAACTGACCACCATACGCGAACTCGCCATACAGATTTTTGCTGCATAATATTTTCAAGGGCATTCGCAAGCGCTCGCGTATGGCGTTCGCTAACGCGACACAAACTTCCCAATCAAATCATGAATGAAACATGTGCCGATGCCATATGGAAAACCACTCATCACCAGCGTTAATAACGTTAAATTAACACAGAAATAAAAGAAAATACTTACAAACTCGTCAGCCGCGATACGTGTTTCATACACATGACGTCACTTGACGCAACACAAGCCCGAAATATTGAGCAAAATGTATAATAAACGAACTGTTAACAACACCGACATGTAAAATACACGATAGTCCATTAAATACAATATCAACGTTATGTCATTAACAACGATTTAGGACATTTTACAATATTTATTTGTTGTCACCGACTCAGAGTTTTGACAAGATGGTCGCGCACCGACTGTTTTGCTTTGGTTGTCAGCTGATACGAATACTGCTGTAATTCAAGCGAAAGCGACTATCCCGCCATCTCATTCTAATGCACCATAATTAGTGCCGCGAGAGTGAGACGGCTTAGGCGTCTCTCGCATTTATGGAGAACTTGAAACACAACAAACGTCATTTTCTTGTTGCATTATTATTGCGAAGGAAAAGTCACAAATAAATCTATTTATTTGTAGTGATGAATTGAAAAGTTACTGTTTGTGAGCGAGAAGATGTTTCTATTTCACGATAACACGTAATCATCCATCAATATACTATATTGGGGTGTGACACATCTTGATATTTGTGAAACTTGTGACTCCATCTCTGAGCGAATAGTAGAGTTATTTCGTGATCTAATTCAAGGTCATATTTGCAAATTCGTATTGTGTGATATTTTTTCATTGTTTGGTAATTGAAGCATCGCTTGTGTAAATATAATACCAATTTTCTCTCTATTGCTTCCAACAATTTGTTCATTTTTAATAAAAAGTACTCCTCTATTGTCAGTTCTAGTACGTAAAATTTGGCATAGATGGCAGCACAAGAATGAAAATTGTCTAAAGAAACTTGTGTTATGTCTTTGTGAGTGTGTATTATTATGTTAATTTTATTTTTATACAAAACAATGATAATTATCAATTATTGTAATTATTACTTTGCGTTGAATCATAACCTTTATATAATATTATGATTCAGTTTAGAATACGATCTAAAATTGTTAAATTTATATACTCTGTACTTATGATATTTTGTAGTTTTGGTAGAACAATAGTACCTATCTATTTGCAGAAGACACAGACATAATAAAGTTATTCTGACAACAGTTTGAACGTCCTTCGCAACTGAACACACCGCATCTGAAACAGACGGCGCAGTGTTTGTGCAATGAGAATGCGAAGTACGAACCTATGTATTATTGTTAGGCATCTTTAAGAAAATAATAATCCAATTCAAGAATCTAATTGGGAAGACTATAATTCATTATATTTAGAAAATTATTCTTTAGTAGAAACTATTCAATGCGTCACATAAACGTATGTAAACATCGTTAAGTAATTCAATTTCATCACGATGCATTCCTGACTTCAAAGCCGGGAACTCAGGTACTTTTAGCTCTAAAGTCTTACACACAGGTGATTGTTGGTTGAGTTGGGAATCATCTTACCTCTCGCTTCACAGAAGTCCGCGTCCAATATATCAATGAGTTAAGCAATGAGGATATACTAATATCTAGTATTCTGTTTATTATTATGTCATCATCTTTAATAAGGAGATGTTAGCACAACGTGTTTAAACATGTTGCCTTTGAAGTATGATGATTCATTACCCCGATTACATTATACGACATACTAATATAGCTAGCAGCTTCCTAATAACTTGGAGGAGTAATCTGCCAACTTCCAAGACATGGGTGTTTCCAGGACATGCACCTCCGGCCAAATGCTGCGTATTGTTGGTAACTATCTTTATTATTTACGGATTATTGCTTGACCCATGGCGAATAAAGCTGAAATAAAACGGTTTTTCGGATTTTATTGCGGTTTTTTATATTATAATTTTCTCTCGACGTTTCAAAAACTGTGTAGGAAAAAAATAATTTTATTTCAATTTCTAACATTTGCGTAATATAAGAAATCATTATGTGAATAAAGATATAAGAAAAGCAGAATTGTTGAAGGCATGTGACATTAAGTAACTGAACGCTTCAGAGCCAAGCTCTCTCGTTAGTATAAGAAAACCATCTTCAGCTCTGGTATCATAATATAAGAAATCCTTGGAAGTCACCGGTGATAAGTACAAAATATTTGATATGTATTTTACGTGGGGCTCTAATTTAATGCACACTACCGACCCGCACCGTTCCGTGTACAAGTCATCAGTAGTGAAGCGTCTATACAATCCCATTACCGGCTTCCCTTTTAGGCTTATTTACGTTTGTGTTAATTTTTGTTTTCTGTTAAATTAGCCGCGACATATCAGATGCTGTACCTTATTGTTTTATCGCATTGAATGTTAATATATTATAATACTAGTGGTGTACCTTATTGTAAGAAATAAATCTGCATTGTATTACTCAAGTTATGAATTAATCCATATTGTTAACATAATTAATCTATCTATATCTTCTTCTATCTATACTTATAATAAATCTGTAGAGAGGTCAATTCTGTACATGAAATATATTTCAAAAATAACTATCAGGGGGTGATTAGGGATCGATACTGATGCCAAAAATGCAATTAGTAAAATTTTTGTCTGTCTGTCTGTCTGTCTGTCTGTATAACCGTTATAGAAACAAAAACTACTCGACGGATTTTAACGAAACTTGGTACAATTATTTGTCATACTCCTGTGCTGGTTATAGTATACTTTTCATCACGCTACAATTAATAGGAGCAGAGCAGTGAAGGAAAATGTTGGGAAAACGGGAGAAGTTATTCCATTTTTTAAGTTTCCGCAGCGTGTGCAACCTTAATGGTTATAGCTACACAGAAATCATGTATGACGGAAATCTTCCCCTTAAAATTATGTAAAAAATATCCCACGACAGCATATGTCTATCTTTTATGGTTGACTCACAATAACACGTGTAACTCCCGATAGCTTAGCAGTTCGAAGCTTTCTCATTATATTTGTCTACTCTTACGTTTATAGCACTCTCAGTCATCCCTAATTAAAAAGTTAACATTATTAATTAAATATTTCATAAAAAAGAATCATAGAAATCGGTATAGAAACACCAATGTTATACATGAAATACGCTAATAATAAGCCATCATGCGTGAATACTGAATCATGCTATAAGGATTATTTTTGTATATATATAAGGTCACAAACGCACACGCAGGCGGCTTGCTTGGCACCTAGAGGCTAGCGAATCACCTAGCGAGTAGCTTTGTAGAACGAACATTCTCGAACGTTCGCGACCGGCCTAGCAGCTAGGCGCCAATAATATTAGAGGAGTTCCTTCGATTTCACCAGGATCCCATCATCAGACCCTGACCGGACAATCGGACTACCTGCATACCACCATACATTAAAAAAACATCCCGACAAATTGAGCACCTCCTCCATTTTTGAAGTCCGAAACCCACGCGTGCGAAGCTGCGGGCGGAAGCTAGTTAACAATAAACATCGTTTTCATAGGTATAAATAAAGAAAAAAAATTGAACTCTAAAACAGTAACAACTATTTTTATAGAACATAACATCAAACGTATACGAGATTTATCACAAAACTTCTTGAATTAACAGGTTTGTGTGAGAGCCTTCAATACTACTTGAAGCCGACATTTACTCCTGTTTCTGTGTAGATGCGTACAGGTTCAGATTTGGAAATTTTGAGGGTCCTTATTTCCACGGCATAGTGTTTAAATTGTATTATGGTTTTGGGTTGTCAATCGACCGCCGGATTAAAATATATATGGCTTGGTGGTCACTGCGCGGCTTAAAATATATGCAGCGGCTGCGGTTAATTGATATAATAGTATTTGACTTTGCTGTTATAAATCAATATCATTGAAAATAGGCACTCATGTGTTGAAAATTTAAGTAAAAACGACGAGGGAATCCAATCATTATACGTCCATATTAATATTTATTTATTTACCACATGTACAATCTCTCTACAAGCATAAACCTAGTACAATTTTGTCCCTATAACTATTCAAGAACACACTACTCAATACTACAATATTTAAACACAAAAAAACATGTTTATACGATTAACACTTCTGTGAAATATTTAACAAAATATGTTGCTAATAAATCACAAAAGAACTTTAGCGATATAATAGAATATATTATTGATAAACAGGTAAATTTCACTACTCAGCACAGCAACAACACACCCAGCCACATTACAATGGTGAAGTTTTGGTCCTGTATCATATTATCTATAAGCACTATCATGGGTGCCGCAAGATTATTTTTAGAGAGGTGCATCTGCATCTGTAAACTATAGTAGGTACTACATAACATCATTTTTTTTTTCAAATGAAAATCGCGTCCGTATTTCGCACTCTTAATAAAATAATGACCTTTTTCAAAATTAAATTTATGTTAGCTATATTTTTTTTGAATTTGCTATAAAATTGAGTTTATTAAAGATAAGTAAAAAATTAAACCTATAGTATGAAAAAAAAGGGAAAAGAAGTAAAAGGTCGCAAACAGAAATTGCTTGTTTGACGATTCCCACAAATTAGCAATTTTGAAATGGATCAATATTTTATTAAGAGTGCGATTTTTATATTTTACTTTACCATTATAAAAACTCTATGGTCGATAGTTTCCATTGTCATTCAGTTATTTTTACTGTGAATTGTTCAAGAGAGGGGGATGCAAGTGCAACCCCTTGCACCCCACTGCCGGCGCCCATGAGCACTGTTATAATCTTTTTCGAAGCTGAAACCGACAATACTTATTATTGAAACCTTAATAGTATAATTTTATACTATTACGAAAAAAATATGAAACGTATCAAAGTATATCAGTCAAACAAACGGTGAACATATCGGTTTGTTTACGATAATGTTGAAAGTTTGGCAGTTACGAGTATCAACTAGAAATAAACAGAAAACTTTTGATTTACAATGTTTGTGGATAGTTTTAGACGTGTTATGTCGTTGTCTTAAGTTTTATCGGTTTTATAGACAGCTTCTAAGTTATGAGAGATTTTGAGATAGGTACCAACTATTTGATCGAGCCAACTTGTAATTAGTTATTCTGAGTTGTAAGATAGGTACCAACAATAATAATATTCGAATCAGCTTCTTGTAGTTAGTTATAATATTTTGAATAGGCTAGGTTAGAAACTAAATTTATGTAAAAATTTGCAACTTCAACCCTCTTTATTACTATTTTATGTTTTCTGAAGTTTCATTTAACATAATAGTCATTGTTTTAATGCTTTCTTCAATTGCTACGTCCCTTGTAGAGTACCTACTTTAGTCTCCGCACTATCCAAAGGATGAATGATAAAGAACGCCTCCAGCCCGGCCTTTTTTAAAGTATATAAAATTTATTAAATAAAATTAATAAATAATAATGATACAAACAATAACTATTTTTTTTTTCTCAAAAATGTTTGTTTCAAAATTGGGTCCCACGCCCTTCTTGCAGTCCGTCACTGCCTTTCAGGGTGCAGTTACACAATACGTGCGAGAAAATTGGTCCAATCAACGCCCGCTCCAATCTGTCAGTTCAATAAAAATTAACAACATCTGTTTAACGTGGAGCTCTTGCTTTTTGTTCCGCCGTTGAACTCACTTCATACGCAGGAGCTCTATCACAACTGGTTGATAGGTTTTTAATTTTAGAATTCATTGTTTGAAAAAGGAAATTCGGGAATGCATTTTGTTGTTGGATTTGGGACTGGTTCATTAATATTGGGCTGCTTGTAAGGGACCAATTATAAGGTAGGTATGGTGTAATCATTTTGCCGTGCCGCATCAAAGGAGATAGATACCAATTAGGAAGGGATATGGCTTTCGCAGGATAGTTATCATTTGGATCTAAAGTAATAGTTGACTAGTACATTATGGGATTGAGTGCTATATCTACTTTTGAGGAAATAGACTTGGTAATGTTCCCAGGTTAGATGTTACTGAACTTGAATACCAAGAACCTACGTTGTACATTGTCCGCCCACTCAAAGCAGACATAACCAGAACAATACATACATTTACACATGAATAATCGCAACCTGAATCTATTTTCGGTATTAATTTAGATTCCTGATGGAATTTCCTTTACACACCCACACATACTCATGCCTTTTGTCTCCGAACGGGTAGGCTGAGGCATAACTGGTACACCCTAATTTTCGCCGTATGTATTATGTTCCATAGGGTGATAGGGGGTGAAGACGGAGTGTTCCTTTTAAACACATTCTCATATAATTAGATCGTATTACTTAGGTTTCTCGTATGCCGGACTCCGGCTGGGTAGGTACAGTGAAATATTTATTTTGAAGTCAAGCATCATTTTGCATTTAGTTGTGTTCTGGCTTGAAGAAGATTTTAGTCAGTGTTATAAGTATTATCAGACTTCACTTATGTCTTAAGGCGACGAGAGCAGTGGAGAGCCATGCACTGCCTACGAATTTAGTTCTGTATAACATTGTTACTATTATGGGAGGTCATATCACTTACCATCAGACGAGCGGCATGCTTGTCTTGTCATTTAATTGCACTAATAAAAGTAAACTTACAATGAAGTGCTTTGTAATTCCAGGTATGGTGTTACTTCTGTCTTACGCTTACCTTCAGGCGAGGTAATTTTAAAGATTCCATGTTTCACAGCCTGGAGGTATCTATCCACCGAATTACCCTCGAACGAAGTTATTCCATCAATCCGATGTACGTGTGTACCCGAATGTGGTAGTTGGAAACTAATTTCTAGTTAGTTTACTCTAGGTAAACATGAGATGTCCTGAAATGTTTGCTTTGCTGTATGGGTGTTATTCATATTTCTATTTAGTCGCAGTTTTTACATATCAGTTTGGTTATATAAGTATTTATATGTACACTGTACCGATTGATTTGTATGTAATGCTAGATGTGGCGTTCCGTACACTCATTGTGATCGACTCAACTGTACTGCAATCCGTACACCTGACAATATATTTTATAACCGCCTGGATAGCGCCCACCGTACACAAGGTGTTAAAACCCGTCATAGTGATCGACGTAAGTGTGTTGCGTTCCGAGATCAGCCTGTATCTATCAGGTTGCAACAGGCTTGCTGTCGAGGGGTAACTATATCGTGTCGTTCGAAATCCTATTGGACCCCACTCCAATTACCATCAGGTGCAGTGGGATCAATTTGTCGTGTCTGTATTAAAATAAAACCGCTCCAACAGCTCTATATTTTTCAAGTTAAAATTTAAGAAAATAAATACAATTGTCACATTGTTTACCATTTATTTCAACATCAAGTTTTATGCATTCTCTAACATTTACACATATTATTTACAAAAATTTACAATTAACGCTATATTTGGCATTAATATAAGACAGTTAGGCACGCGCAGACGCTGTTAACTTGTCGGAAAACTCAAACTAGATAATAATATATTTTTCTAACTTTCTTTCTAATGACAGTTAAAGTTGCTGAAGGCGATGAACTGTCACTATCAGTTTTCATACCAATGTAATGTTTCTTGAGGATAGTTATAGCGTCTGCGTGTTGCCTTAAGTATACAAAAAGGTATTAAAGTAGTGGACAGTTTTGCAATCATTATATTATAACATTGAAAACACTCGCTTGCTTATTGTAAAAGCAGTGAAATAAGATTTGTGTGATTCGAAAGGCAAAGCATGTACTGTATTAATGATGTGCAAAAGGAAAAATAGGTGAATGCTGTAAATTAAACAAAAAAAAAAAAGATCTATTTGTGATGCAAAATTTAACGATATTCTATATTTGAAATTTTTATGTAAAAATATTTAAATAAAATGGCGCCATTTTGATGGCTTTTGTTGCTATATGACTTATGATGCCTTTGCCTTAATGCAAATTAATTAGTTACATTTCGTAACGCTCATGGCTGCGTGACGTAACATTCCTTTGCCTTATTTAGGCGGGAAAATAATCGAATTTCAGGCATAGGTGAGAGTGACATGGAAGGAACACCCGTCATAGCAAGCAAAACTCAAATTCCGGGCAACCTTCAGCTTCTTGCTTATAACAGAACGCTACCATATACCGATGCTTATTTGATTAACTAACTTAGTCTAGTTTGAAGATATAGATCACAACCACAAGGAAAGTTTGAAGCAAGGACTTTACACTGCGAGTATTGACTAATGATATTGCTGAGTTGCTAAGACTGCTGAGATATTTCTTATTACCCGATTGTGCACAAAAGAAGGTAATGTTCGAGCGTTTGTATACAATAGACATGGATAGAAGAAATATTTACAGATTATATAACAGAAATTGACTTTTATAATGAGAATTAATATTTACAGACGATTTCTAACAAACAGTCCAGAATAAACACTTAAAAATAATATTGACAATGTATCTATTTGAAAAAATATTTTGCATTGCATTTAAATCAATTCTATATTTCTGTGAAATACTTACGAAACTCTTAAATAAATTTACATGACTTTCAATTCGATTTAGTAAGTGAAAGTATTTTTTTATTGAAATAACATTTCGTAGAGGCTCTTAACATAATATATTATTAAAATTCGGGATCAAATCTAGATAAACTGTCTTTGTTGGAAAATTCAGTGGAATTTCAAGCCAGTTTGTTAAAACCCATAAATGATTTATCACAAGAATACTTATATTAATACAAGAGTATTTTGCCTTTGGGAGCATTTTCACAAGAACTAATTTGTTTTTTATTTTTATCTTAATTTTATTGTATCAGCGCTAAATCATATTGGTGTGATATTCATAACAAAAGACGTTATTTTTAATATTTATTTAAAGCTTTATTATACACTAAAAACAAGAATACTGTATTTGAGATAATCAATAAAGATTTAGAGGTAAAAGGAGGTACAATTAGTAGTCTTATTGAAATTAACGAAAAAGGGCAGCCTATACTTACATACATAAATAAATACATGAATAATTATAACACGAATATTAACACCTATATGTATTTGAAATAAAAAAAATTAAAGGCCCTTTCAGTTATTTTATATTTTAAGTAGTATTCATATTTTATACGTATTTAATTTAAACACATTCACTAAAATTCCCCCATTTTAGGGGAATCATAGGGGATTACTCTGTTGGGATACAAGTCCATGCAAAATGCCAACAGCCCGGCATTGTACCTTGATGTGTGTTAGTTCTGACAGTACAAATTCAAAGTACACTTAAATACAAACATTATACTTTATATTGTAAATGTACAGAAATAACTACAAAGATTACTATTATTTTAATTCGTAGCCTCTATGACATCCACTTAACAGTTACAGTAATTATTTGAGTCTTTATCAAACTATTTTGTCTTTCACTTCAATACGTAAAGTTCACAAGTTCATTAGTCATTACTGTCCACTTCACATTTCACAGTTCTTGATCAAATTGTTAGTGCAGATCTTCAATAATCACAAACAGATTAAATACATTCCCTATAACCTTGAATCACTCACTGCACTTTTGATTGCAGTTCATTCGTACACAACGTAGAAGTCCCCGGGCTAGGTGCCGCAATGGAGTATCTTCCTGAACGCCTTCCTGAACTCAGGGTTGAAAATGGTGTAGATGACAGGGTTGAGGAATGAGTTGATGTAGCCAAGCCACGTGGTGAGGATGAACACCGTCACCCCTGGGGAGTACGGCAGCCCTAGTTTGGAGCAAAGGGCGTCCAGGACTGAACAGGTGAAGAACGGCGCCCAGCAAAAGAGGAAGACTCCTGGAATGAGGTAAGACATTAGATTTATTTTACCAACAGTATAGATCGCTTTAATAAAACAATCACTGATAAAGCTGTCCAAAAACAAGTAAATGCGAACTGCGAAACAGTTAAATCATGAATTTTTTTTTGGCTACCCATGATTCATATCCGGGACCTTTTCGACTGTGGAAGTACTGTCTACTAACTATATGGTGACACTAAATACCATATATTATAATACAGGGTGTTATAAAGCTTGTGCTGATACAAAGACACAACTCTATTTCTAGTCTAGCAGCTAAACGGAGTTTAAATACATATAGGGTCTATCTAGATAATTGTGATGTACAATTTTAATACTTGTAGATGCAAATATTATGCTAATCCTAGTGTTAATGGATTCCTTTTGACTAACTGTTAGAAGATCGTTTCATCCTTAGGATTTAGGAATTATACAGTACAGATTTCAGATTATGGACCTATAACTACGTCCACTTAAATCACTGAGATGTTTGTAAGCAATGCTTTGAATTACAAAGCACTGTAAGGTACTCCACTACGCTGTCCTGCAGCTTAACTTTTACATTTAAAATCATGTATTTAGCAGTATATTAAATATATCTTACACTCCTAATTATATTTGCTATTCTTATCATTTAATAGAAAGTAGACTTCAAATTCATTACCTAATACAATAGCGAGGGTCTGAGTGGCCTTCTTCTCTTTCTTGGCGAAGGACTTAGCTCTGAGCTTCCCTGCGCGGTTGGCCCTGAAGATGGTGAACCTCGCAGCGGACGCTGCACTCCTAAACCGTCTCCTGGGCGTGGTGATTATTGAACTGCTGCCCAGACGGCTAAGTTTCTTCCTGCAGACGATCATGTTCATTTTAATTATATTTTTAACAGCAGTGTCTTCATTAGCGTTGATGGATAAATATTACAAATAATCATGTCGATCGGGTAAAGTTGCGTAATGTTTGACATAATTATGCAGGGCTTACTGGGTGTTACAGACTATTTAGTCATGTTTAGGACAGCTATCGAACAGCTTAAAATATAATTGTTTTGTTCCCAACTGTAAATGTATTGCCTCATAATTTGTTAAAACCATTTCACAGATACTAGCAGTCCATAAATTGTGTAATAATTAGTGGAGTGTATTCATTGTTCGGGCCGAATTAAATTCCGAGGGTTCTATTTGCATTTATATTTGATATAAATTGACGTTAGCATAACAATGAGCTTCTGAATTTGTATTTTGGCGAACACCTAAGCTGCCGTGGTAAATTAATCAAATACAATTTATTACCTTTATCCGAAGATATTAATACACTGTATTTTTGGTCTAGTGACAATAATTTGTGGATTGATGTTCTGGATTTGTTTCTAATACTAATTAATTAAATGGTTTTTCAATTATAAAGCCAGAGCTATATTTCACAGGACTTTTAAGTGTTACTAGTATATTATTATATCTTCGGCACCAAATCTACTTCGGCAGTTCATGAAGACAAAACTGTCTACTGCGGATCTATTTCTTTCTTCTACTTCAAATAGAGTCTCTTAAAATACAAGATACTTTAAATTATTGATATTAATATCCTACTTCAGTTCTGGTTTCTTGGGCGGCTCAGTCTTCTCTTCTTGGCTCTTCTTTTCTTCTTTCGGCGTGGGCGAGGCTGGAGGTGTGTGTTCCTTGGTCTCCCCGTCAATGTTGGAGGGCGCGTACCCAGAGTCATTGTTGGTGTTTGGGTCCATCATGGGTATGGGTGAGGCTAAATTAGCCATGATCCTGCGAATGTAACGTTTGTATTATAAAAAGATCCGTTAAAAACTTATATCAGGATTTGCCCGTAGCTTGCAAATATTTCTTTAAAAAAAATATAAAAACAGAACAGAACACGCCTTTGTCCCGAAAGGGTTAGGTAGAGGTGCAACCAGGGTACTAATTTTTTGTCAAGTTTGTTCCGTTCCATGATGGGATGATACTGTGCGCCAAATGCAGACTCCAGGCTGATAGTGAGCAAGAAAATCCAAATAGCCCGATCCGGGTTTCGAATTCAGGATCTCAGAGCATTGGTCGTACTGCACACGCAATACAAGCCACTGAGGTGAAAAATTATAATCAAAATATAATAAAATAGCTTATTATTCGCAAGGACAATGTAATTAAAAAAAATATGTATCCGTTAAGTATTTTCAGATATTAGACAGAATTTTAATGCCACGGCTTAGAAAAAAAGTAGGTCATATGAACACAAAATCTCGACTCCAAAGATCATAGCAAAATTTCAAAATAATTCTTCCACACTGCTATCTGAAATAGACATTACGAGAGTACTCGTGACTGTCACTTACAGTTATCCCAACTGAATCAATGATCATCAATTCTGATTATACTGAGCACTCTAAGAGTCGGCAGTATTACGAATATTCCCACATCCAGTGTATTTACCGCGGGCGGATCGGTATAACGGATGAGCCAAAATTGTCTGCGAAATGGGAACAAATTGCTCTGGATCCATATTCAGGTGATTTTTGGAAGACAAAGCGTTTATTTTGTATGCCTGGGTTTAGTTCTATAGTTATATTTAGTAGAGTTTCTATGGCAGAAATGATTCGACCGGTTAACATACATATAAGAGTACCTACAGTAGATACAAAAAACCGAGGTGTGCGATATTTTTGCTTTTGCTTTTCGAACATTCTTATGACTGTCGAAGTCCTGATAACTATCCTTTTCCTACCAATTATTTTGCGATAAAAAAGATCTGTAAAGTACCAATCTCTTTCTGTTTTCAAGCGATGATAATCATTTACTATGAGATAAGCGGTTTGCTTGTATTTCAATGGAATATCCTCAGTTAGGTCCAATTCTACATCTAAGTCGATCCAATGAAAAAAAATCATAACATTATTTCTTATTTCCACATGAACGCTAACCTGTATGCCTTTCACGGTACATTTGCTGTTTGATAGAGCCGCCTAAACGATCCCGTAGCCAGGTAGAGTCCTTTGATGTGCGTCGAATTTAATAGAATTTGTTCTTGGTATATTTAGAAGTTTAGGGGAGTTCAAAGTTCGGGTAAATTATCTGATTTCTTTAAGAACTATTGAACAGTGAAAAATCTATATCAATAACTATATAACATAAAAATAATTGTTTTGTTTTTAGGATTTCGATAAATTAGGTTCTTATTTCATATATTTAAGCAAATTAATAAGTAGCCTATAACACATTGAGGCCGAAGAAGGCTTCTCCCAATTTTGCAGACTACTAAATGAAAAGCTATAACAAAGATTACACAGTATGTTTTTATAATTTATAGCCACGAAAAAGGCGGATTCATAATAGGACAGAGCAGCTCTCTGCCCTAATGCTTAACTAATCTTAAATTGAGTTCAGGTATTGCATCCATCCAAATTTAAAAATATTTTTTTTAAGCTACTGCTCTAAATCTGAAAATTCTTCACCATTTGAGTTTATTCCACACACATTTGATATTGGAAATCACTTTTGATACGAGTGCAGAAGCGAGAAATACTAGTCTTGGAATGCGAGAGACGTTCTCATTTCTCAGAATTAATAAGGATCGTCTTATTAGCTGTAGCATAATTTCCCAATGTTCAAGTAAAACGGAGCAACAATTAACACGGACTTGGATCAAATACAAGAAACGTTTTCAGCATTTGTTAAAATTGTCGCGTCATTACTTTGGGAACGTGAAAGTAAATTTTAATCATCAGCTTGAACCAGAAATGTAACATTGTACATATCTGCCAACATTTTGATTATCTTTAAGACCTGTTAAATACTTGAAAGTGTTACAATGTACGGCATATTATACGCAGTTAAGTTTGCTGGAATTAAACCATGGAATCGAAGGAGGAAATGTTTAGACTTATGCGAAATCATGGTCATTCGGCTCTAATCACACTAATGTAGAGGACAGTGTACCTTATCAATGCGTGCTATAGAATTCAGTTTCACGTCTTCTTCTTTGACGAACTCCCTGAGGAGGACCAATTCCGAGCTAATCGTTTTAGAAAAGCCCCCTTGAATTTAGACAATCCAGGCCAATCTATGGTTCTTAATAGAAGGATGAGGTAACCATACATACACATTCACGCTTTTTAGTCCTGAAGAGGTAGATAGAGGTGCAACTAGTACGCCCCCATTTCATTATGTGAATTATTGAGGACAAAATTTTTGACTTCGGGCTGATAATAAACAGAAAAACCTAATATAACTGCCCGAACCGGAACTCGCATCCAACCACTCATAGCGGTACTGCCCAATACTAATACGCAACGGAGGCAGTCGAGAATGAGGTACTAATAATTTTACTAACACCAAACCAGATATAGGCATCTTAGGGCTTAACTTTAATCAATAACTGATTAGTAGGTAAATATTGAAATTTCTAGTACACCATGAACAGCTCACTCAGACAATCTGTAACCAGGTGTACACGTGAAGCAATTCGCTCGTTAGTTTCGGCTGTTTGCTCAACTAACGAGTGGTTCCGTCAGATTAATAATACCGCTTGCCATTGAACCGTATTTGTTCTAAATCCAGGCTATCAGCTGAGCTAAGTTATGTGCTGCGGTAAGCTAATAAGTGTGGGCTCTAACTGGATTTATCAGCAAAAATAAGTCCTGTTTTACTGGAAAATATTTTAGCTGGTGCGTTTTGTGTTTTTGTAGAATTGGCTGGGTAACGAATAAGTGTGCAGTCCCATCGCGTATATCAATAGACCGGTTTGGTCATTGCAACATTTATTAGCATTGTAAAATGTCACCTGATGCTTAATAACCTCGATTTATAAATCCTCATTATATCAGAAGACTCATGGTACATTATCGGCTTGAGAAAGGATTACAAAGGAAAGGTATTGACTGCACATCTAAAAATCTCACTTTTGTTTTTTTGTGCACTACTAAGACTACCCTGGACGAGTATTTTAATTATGCTGTAGACAAATATCTGGAGAAATATTTAGATTATAAAAATGATGTTGTATTCTAAATTGGTATAATTTAATTTTTTAACGACATTTCTCCACGCTTTATCAACACTAGCAAAACATGATTGTGTTGTCCTTATATCTGTCCTTTATGGAATACACGCGTAATGTTGTTAAGTCGTAAATCTCTTACTCGACATGCTAAGACTCAAACCTTTCTTATCGGCACGATTTCGGCAAAACGTACAATAAGCCAATTTATATGATACGACGCTTCCTACCAACAAATGTTAGCCAATTAATAGTATGATCTTTGATTTATTACGTCAGATTACTAAAATCAATTAATTTGAGATTGAAAACTCAAAATAAACTTATAATTCAAGAATTTTGTTGTCCATAGAATAATTTCACAAATAACTGAAGGGATCAGATAAATCAGATTTATCAATAAAATAATTAGTTGACCCGACAGACGTTGTCCCGTCTTAACTATGAATTTGCAGCGCGCATTATGTGAATCGCTGACAGTTATTTTAAACAATTGATAGTTATATAAAATAATATCGTTGAGTTTTCTTAAATTTTCTAATTTGTTTGAGTTTTCTTAAATTTCTAATAAGAACCTTCTCCTAACAATAACATACACAACAACAACAAAAAATAGTGACATCGGTCCAGTCGTTCACGCGTGATAGCGTCACCAAGGGAAATAGGGATTCATTTTTATATATATAGATAATATTTTTGTCAACATTTCAGCTTCTGTTTATCCAGTGTCATTTTCGTCGTTTGAACATATTTTGATAGAACTCTCATTGACAGGTTGGAAAACTTTCCAATGAATAATATAAGCTAATCATACTTCAGGGAAGATTTTGAATTCACAAGGTACCGCGATCACAACCTGGTTGCGTAATGAGCTTGATTTGTATGAAATTGTGTTACGGGATTAACGTGCCTAGACTACTAAATTGACTTCAGTATGTTTTGATAACTTAATTATCGCATTATAACGTATTAAGCTGAACGTCTAGACAGAATATTAATATACTATTGAGAATGTTTAGTTTAGGAATGATAACATATTTTGTTGGTTCTTATTTCGTGTATTTAGTGTTTATAGTTGCAGCAGCAAATTACTTAATACTTACAGTCCAGTCTCTTCTACCACCGCTGCCAGCATGAACCGCGCTGATCTGGTATTCGCCAGCTCTTCCGCATATGCTCCCATCTCTGTCCTTCCGAAGCTGGAGATGAATAAATTGTGTCCCGAAAAATTGAGCCTTACTTATAAAAGAATAGTATAGCCTAGTTCTTCTACTGAGCAGGAATTCAAAACAGATGTTGTAGGCGAATATGAATGTTTGGTTTTGGATAAATAGACATACTTATCATCATCGTCATCGACTTCATCATTACTGCCCGAAGCAGTATTGGTTGGTTTGTCTTCTTGCAGCGCTTCTGTGAGGCGCTGGGTTTGAGCCATATTCTCTATCACCACCGCTGCAGCCCCGCTTGATACTGCTGATCCTAATGCTGATGAAGTTTTCTTCGCTACCCGCTGTTTTTTCGCTCTTTGACGTATAGCCTGTGTGGTGGATAAAGATTTTTTTAAGGAATAAGTAGTTTTGCAAGGGAACTAGGGCCGATTAAAATCATTCTAACTTTCAAAATATATATTTGATATTCAACATAATCAGACTGCATTACTAAAACACAAGCAACAACGGAAACGATTATGTTTGGTCTTTCGTGTCTTCTAACTTAAAAAACTCCAATAGTTTTCGATATCGGTTACTAGTTAAGTATATTTTTAATCACGAGGAGAAAATATTCTCCTCGTGATTTAATAACAAATAATATTGGAAGTAGAATGATGATACCGAGAGGAAGACAGTTTCAAACGAACGTACCTTAAATATATTATAATACAGGAACATCATAATGATGCAGGGTATATAGAAAGATCCCAGCGAGGAATAGATGACGTAGTCAGTGTTGTTGAAGAGGCACTGGTTGGGGCTTCGATCTGGGGTGTTGTTGAGCCCCAGCACGATGGGAGAGCCAATAGCACCAGACACCAGCCAGGCAACACCGATCATTGTCCATACACGAGCATTGCTTTTGTGCTTCGCGTATTTGATTGGCTGAGTTACGGCTATGTACCTGTGGAAGATTCTTACTGTTAGGAATTATACAGGGTCATTTTGAAATTGCGTTACTAAATGAAACCACATACTCGTCACCTTTGTGGACATTGTGCCAAAAATCATCCATTAATAACGAATATTTTCACCGAAAATCCTGGTTTTAGTTTTATGATTTTTGATAATTTTGTAATTTAATGAGAATATGGGCTGTGCATGAGTTTATTTCTGAATAAAAGTATGATTTTGCTGTTGCAATGAATTCTTTTAAAGTAGTAGTAGTGGAATTAGGACGAGTAAAATTAAAATGACTTATTATGAATATTTATTTTGTTCGAAACTTACACTTTTTTATTTTACTTCTACGGCTCAAAAAAACTTTTGTTAAGTGTTTTTTACAATTAGATAAGTATGTGGTTTCATTCAGTAACACAATAGATATAGATTTTTATGAAATTACCAACTGAATTAGGGAAAAAGGCAAAAGAGAAAGAGGGTAAGTACTAGTTGGAGTTACAGCTGGTGTATTATATATGCCTCTCTGACGAATTGCATCCTCCGGCTTGTTAGGGCTTTGTAAGTCGTAGATCATTCGTGACTGGCGAGGTCAAGCTTAAGCTCATCTTGACATGTTATTCTGTTAAATGTTATACAAACGTGGCTTAGTTTCTACTTGAATTTGACGAGAATATTTTATGAGACATGATAATTTGGGATCAGTTTTTATAGCACACAGTCGTTTCTATTTTAAAATAAACATTATGCCCGGTGTAATTGCTAACAATAATTAAAATTATTAATGCAATTTCTGGTTAGTTTGTCCTTTGTAATAATGAAGAAATAGATACACATAATGTTCTGTATCGTATAGAATGTTTATGGTTCACAGAGCGTCTAGTTTGTAGGTATACATTTATTGTTTTTAATACAATTAAATGAAAAGATAAGCAAATATGAAAGTCCTCATACGTATCGAAAAAGCACCTATTATCTAATTATTGGAATTTACTTAACCTTATTTTAATATTTTAAAATTGCATCAATTTGCGTGTATTAAGTAATTATGTATATTATCACTCTCAGTAGTAGAGGAGGCCCGGACCCAACAGTGGGACAGTATATAATACAGGGCTGATATTATATTATTATTATAAGTAATTATAGTAATTATTGGAATTTACTTAATTTAATTGAACTCGTAAAACTGCACGGTTTATATGATATACTTTGATTTCAGCATATAATTATTAGGAATATATTAATATCAGATTAAAGTGAACTGTCATCCCTCCATCTATAGCATTTCCGTAATCCCAGTGACTTCACGGCATGAATAGTCTATAGTAAGGCGATTAAGATATTTGATTTGATCGCTTCGGTAGTTCCTAACTGAAATACAGCTGTGTAACGCGCATACACCCAGCAGTAAAAGGGCAGTAAATGTAATACATCTAATATAACAAATAGGTTGTTTTTGGTTTGGAAAAAGGAGTTAATTTCCCCATTCAGTAAATCTATTTTCATAAATCTTATAAGACAGTGAAATGGTCCGAAATCGAAACTAATATTTTAAAGATAAAAGATTTCCTTTTTGAATGTTTTTTTGTAATGGATAAGCTCAAAAAAAAAAAATTAACCCATATTTAAAAATTCTTTTATTAATAGGAAGCTTCATTACCATTGAAAACTAAAGGCTATTTTTATCCTAGAAATGGACGTTAATGTAGGCAGCGTTGTGTGAGATATCATGGTATATACAATTTAAGTTTGAGAGAATGGTTATAGGAGATAATTTAATTAATGATAGATAAGAATAACTAATGAGAAACTGAAGGTAAGAAGCTTAATCCTTATTAGATAACGTGTAAAATCTCATGGCCGCCTTCTACTCGGCGTTTAGTGATACTTTGGAAACGAAACTATTTCCATAAGTGGCCCAACGGGCGAACGAACTACCTAATTAAGAGTGCATTGATCATTGACTTTAAACATACACATTATTTCTAATAATGGACGTGACAAAACAAAAGGCAATCGCCAGAAAAAAAAATTACTCATAACCAAAATAGTTTCAAATTACCGAAATTGTTTCTTAACCCGTCAACACGCGTCACGCTAATTGATGACTGGAGTAATAGAGATAAACGTGGCAACCCTCCACGGAAGGGACGTAGCATTATCGTGGGCTGTATTGTTTGGGACTACTTTATATTTGGAAGGGATGCTTGTTTCGGATTGAAGTCGCTTAGAGTTATTTTTTGAAAGTGAATCAATAGAGATTGTACGTTAACGTACCTTAAGAAGGATGCTATGCCAAAGCGTTGCTATCAAGTATATCTGAGATGTATAAATATACATTAGCATAGCTATTTGTTTAAATACTACTACAACTGACTCCGCTTAGATTTACGGCCAGCCACTTCCCTAACATCAATCAGCTCTGCAGGGTCTAGACCAGAGCCAATTGTCTTATCTTCTTAGGAATATAACAGACCTCCCACTTCACAGCCTTTACTTCTACTAAAGAAAGCAAGCGGTACGAGTTACCTACTGTTTGTTACTATATCCACAAAGTTTTTGCTTGTATTTGGTCAATCAGCCCGTATTTAGTATTGGTATTTACTGTACAACTTGCTTGGACAACTTATATGTTACTAGTTGAACCCATTTCTAGTTTTGATGTTAGTTCGTTGATAGTTTCTGGGAAACTCATCCTAGTTGGATATTTATTAGAACATGTATAAGTTGAAGCTTTGACCCTGAGAGGGTTGGACACGACACAAATGATTCATGGTTCGATAAACTTCTTTAAGTAAAAGAGTTAAATATATAAGTAGCTGTAATAGTTGTTAAATTTGAAATTAAAACCAAGAACCTTACAGATTTTAATTCAAGTGCATTGCTAAACAATCCACGATCATTACATTAACTCTCGCTATACAATGAAAAAAATCTTGTATAAAACATATAAAGACCTATTTTATGTTTTCCCAATCAAAAAGTATATATTTTACTTAATTACCATAAAAACACCCTCGTCAAAACATCCGACTTCTATTATATTCCAATAGTGATATATTAAAACTCGCCGAGACAAATCGTAGTAGCTTATTCTCGAGTACGTGACCTGTCCGCCAGCGCTGTTCTGACAATAACTCCAGATAATTTCGAACGAAGGTCTTTGAAGGAATTGGACGTGAAATGTTGGTAGTATTGTTCGAGAATGGAAAATGTTAGAAAGAATTCGTGACCACCGTACATACGGTCGAATAATAATAATGTTTGGTTCCAACAAACATCTATCGCGGTCAGTTGATTGTACTTGTAGAAGAAAGGTATTATTTTATGGGTCGGTGAGGGATGCCGCGTCTCTCTATGGTCATCAATAACGATAAAAATATCATCAGACGCAATTTACTGTAGCAGGATTTTTAATGGCCATTGCTGTCTCTCATTGCTTGTACCTCAATTATTGTAACTCACAACAACCATCCTGCTTCCACGACTCGAAGCAGTTCAACTACTTTTTAAACGACTTCAAAAAAAGGAGGAGGTTATCAATTCGATGTGATTTTTTTTTATAGAGCTGCCTTTTACTTACTATCTAATTAACTTTACTGTTTTAAAGTTTCATTATAGGCAGCTAATTTACTGCATCAGACTCAACCCAAATTTGAGAGGTCGGCACAGTTGTATCCACCACAGAGAGATCATCTTTGGTCACGATTATTCTCTCTACTTTTATTGCCATCAGATGCAGTGGAGTCACGACCCATGTAATAAAGCCCAAATCCCAAACCTGTCGACAGAGATGGCGACCAGGTTGAATATGCTGGAAGTGGAGCAGGTGACGTCCATCGCGATGTAGCAGTCACACACCACCGCAGGCAGACCCCATACGCCATTGAACTGCAACAAACAATTAGTCAAAAGTCAGAACATCAGTCTTAGAGAATTAAAAAAAAGTTATGAACATAAAAGCTATTGGCGTCGAAATGCAACTCCTTTATATGATATTTAGGGGAGCAATTTCTTAAAACATTCGCTTCTGTCGCTTCGCTGATTGTCGTTCTTTGTATATAAAAGGAAACCTGTGCGTTAAAATAAAGAAAAACTTCAAGTTAATAATGTTAGTGTAGATTTAGTTTCCCAATGGGTGTTTTATAGATGTAGCGCTTATTTAGGCAAGCAACTTTTTCATCTTCGTTTAGTTGTACAAAAATACCTCACCAATTGCCACGAGGCCCGCTCTTCCGTATTTTTGCCAAAACAAAAGCTACAATTTCCCCTGCCCTTCCGAACAATTATCCCCAAGGGTTGCAGCCTATCTACTGCTGCCATAGAGTAACATTAAGATACTGATGTTCTAGAATGTACATGACGGAAAATTAACACGGCTTGTGTATTGACGCATCGAAGATAATATATAATTGCTTAATGATTAATAATGATAAAATTAAATATGATAAATAATAATTGCTTAATTTCCTCGTTATTTTTATTCTGTGGATATTATTGATCTTATTTGTTAGTGCACGTTTTTAAAGTCAGACTTTTCTTATATTTTATTCTGCCATCATATTTTTTTAAAGTAATTCGAAATCAAATTATATTATCTGTTACTAAAAATCCTACCAAACTCTGCCCATTTGTTGCAAAATATAAATAGTTATTTGGGTTAAGTACCTACAAATAGTAGCATATTATTTTAGAAAATTGAACTGTTTGAACTCATTTACTTTATTGAAGGCTGGCACAAATGAAGGAAATAATTTCGCGATGTTTATTCTAGAATAGTCTATAATGATTTGATTCTAGAAGGTTGGTTATGTAAAGCATCTACCTCTATTTATTCTTTGATTGTTTAACGCTAATTAAAGGAGTAGTAAAGGAACGGTCATTATTAGTAATTAGTTTTGGATTATTGTTTCGTCAACTTGGTCAAGAAATAAATATGCGGAGCGCTAAGTCTTGCGTTTGATTCTCAAGTCAGTTAAGTTTTGATTCTTCTAACACGATTCGGGGATGAATGCCTGAAAGTGAATTAAGGTCAGATGATCGGTTATTAAAAAAAACTAAGCTCACCCCTTTGTGAAACATGGTTAAAAATCTTGTATCCATCCCATTTAGAAAAGAGATAAGGTTAAGTAGAAATAAAACCAGTATTGTGTTCTCTCTCACTTTTCTTCTCTCATCTCATCAGTGGATGTCTTAATCAGTTTAGTAAAAAAAAAATATAAACAAGGTTACATTTATCAATATCGTATTTTTTTAAGCATAATTAGTCTTGTTAGTGGATGAGTTGATGATATTCGCCACAACTCAAAACTGCCTAAAATACCAGAGACCTATAAAAATAATTGCAAGACTATAATTGCGTTGTCATCTATATAAAAAAAAAATACGGTTAATTGTTGAGCCTCCGAAAATGTCAACGGCTAGAAAGTCGAAATGTAACAAACCCTATCAACTACAGTTTTTGTAAGACATTTGTACCAGTGCAGTCGAGTGGCTCAAATTATACTGCAAACAAAGCAGAGTATAAAACATCTACCGCCAAAAATACAATAATTCAAACCTAATTCATACTTCAGACAAATAGCACAATGTAGAACATAACCATAAAATCTAATATTTCCGCAATAAAGGCAAAGGAAATGTTATGATCAGCCAAACTGTTACAGTAATTATTTTATGTAAATGAACACCTTTGATATGCTAATGTAGAAAATGTAAACACAAAGTGTTTGTGTTTCAAAATGACGAATCTACGACTTTGTTGCTACTGACAAATTGCGCGTTAACAAAATAGACGAACTGCTTTTGAAGTTTACTATAATTTTTGAAGATTCGTTTTACTGTTCTTTTTTATAAAAGGTTTTGAAAGGAGAAAGTTATTAATTTTGCAACAAATACAAGTTATACATACATATTATAAACAAATAATGCAGACAAAAAGCACTTAAAATTATGTTTGTTACAAAAAAGGCTCCAATTCAGCAATATGCTGACATTGAATCCAGCGCTGATCTTCCGTTAGGCCGTTTGTTTGTTGTAATGAAGGATAAAAAAAATCTTAGCAAAGAATTTAGAAAAATATTTTATTCATTTAAAAAGGACATATAAATAAATAAAACCGCGCGTAAATATTTCCAATTTCTTTTGTTATATAACAGTGGCTAGTTAACTCTAGCAACACCTTGAACCCTACCTGTCAAATTGACGTCTCACAAAAAAGTATTTTGCTTATGCCTTTGCTTGCGTGACAGCTTGTTCCCGAGATGTAAAGTACCTACCCTTTAAAAGACAATCAGATGTAACGTACATAGCTTCACCTTAGTGACAGACAAAAGATAACTTTGACAATTTAATCCTTGAATTTACTACCAAACTTTGACATGTAAGAGATCGCCGAACCATAAATGCTGTCTACCCAATCAGAAATACAGACGTGAACATGCGTTACTATTCACTTTGACCGCAGTCCTGTGAGTTAGCTGTATGGAGACAATTATTTAGAGCATATTGTAATTCGGCTACACAAAGGCTTGTAACATGTCTGACAGCTTTGTGAATTCCTTTGTATGTACCAGAGCATTTACATCGATAATTACTGAACCAAACATCAAATACACTGGGTAATTAATATGATAATTATACAAGTATAGGAATTGTCTTCATCGTCTGTTTGTATGCTACTCTAATTTGGGACCGTTACATATTTTTTTTTATTTATATTGCAGATATTTACAAGACCATGAATAGTGATGAATACTGTTTGTTATTGTGAAGATGTTATCCTCTCTGTAGGTTTATGGGTAATATAGAGCTCCTGATAGCTTGATAGACATTGACGGTGTGTTTTTTTTATACGGGTTCGACAAAGTAACTCCACTGCATCTGATAGTAAGTGGAGTAGGGTCCAATAGAATGTCGACTGACGAGAGATGATTACCCTCGACAGTCGACACAATAGGGGACCGGACAAATTTTCAGAACGTGTTTTAAATTGATCATTGTGGATATAAATAGCCAAGAAAAATAGTATTTTGCACAAATAAAGCTTAAAAAGTACATAAAACCATGCCTAAATGTTAAATAGCAATAATTCCCGCGCAAACGCTACATTATGTCATTTCGTCTCGTGTGACGTCATACGTGGATAAAGCAACTTGACAAGTCTTGTCATTTGAACAGTGATTCAATAATGCCAGATTAGGGTTATTTACCCTAGATTTAGGGTAAAACAGAATCAGCAGGGTATTTTTTATGGTAATTTTTGGGGTAATTCTACGAGTTAAGGTATTAAAGCTATTGTTTCACGGTATTGTAATAAATATTGAGCTTAGAGAAAGATGTTTCCTACAAAAATTGTAGGCCATGAAACAATTATAATTGTTTATTCAATACAATTTTCGTGTACAGCTAGTTGTTCCTAATAAAATGAGATAATTAAATTAATAATTATTGAAGTGGAAGTGAAGAAAGAAATGGCGTCTGCACAGATAAGGATATAGAAAAAAAAAGTACCGAATTATTTATGATTGGTTTAAGGGTAAAATTTTAAATTCCAAATAATCCTGGGGTAAAGAGAAATTATGATCTGGCAACACTGCATAGACCGTGTTAATCTCAGGTTACTGTGTAACAACCAGAATTCTATATAAATAATTATTCTATTCCATATCATGTGGCAGCTAAAACATAAATAAATACATCTCATAGCCATAACCTCCTGGGTGTACAAATGATTTAATTAATTGAAATATTCATCGATTTATTTTAAAATAACACAACGCGGTATGACATCCAGATGACGTCTGTTTGTTTACATTTTACCCACGTGTGACGTCATGCGCCGTGATTGGTGTTTCATTTGCCGTAAAGAATAGACTAAAAATATTATAATTATTGTATTTTATTTATTGATTTAAAAATACAAATCACAACTCTTTTACAAAAACAAATATGAGATAATATTTTTAATATTAGAAACTTTACTTTAAACTGAATTTCAGATTTTTTGGTAATACCTGTCCGGTCCCCTATTGTGCCGGCCTGTTGGAATCGGATATCCTATATAATGTCCTGATAGAGTCTTATTATTTTTACTTTATTCGAAGACAGATGGCTTAAAGGCTCTCCTGATAGTAAGCAGTCATCAAAGCCGCATCCAAGCCGCTGCCTACCGTTAAAAAACTATTTTAAACTCCGTTTGAAGTAAAATATGTCATAAATCCAGGAAACATAGGGGAAGGGATTTCATTCCAAAGTACACGTATTCCTTTGTTCCTTGCACTTATATTACCTCAATACAATAATACTTATTAACCCATTTCGGCACACAACACATTAGGTATAAAAAGGTCATTTTTGCATAAAAACAAAAACATCAGCAACAGCTGTAAATCGAGGTTGATAAAGTTCATAATCATTTGGGGAAGTAGGTCAGTGTGTCCGAATATAGGGGCACCTGCGAATCGAAACGGATTTTACGGAGGGAAAGAGGATTGGAAACGCGTTCTATTTGTATTATGTTATTTTAATAAAATTACTTTTTGCCGTCGTAAAGAAATAATCATAACCTAAAAATTCTCAGTACGAAGGTTGAAGCCTATTATAGTGGCCCACGTAAGTCTATCGCATTCCGGGATTAGCCTGTGTATATCCGGTTCCAACAGGCCGGGATAATTATGTCATGATATTGTGACATTCTACTGGACCCCTCTGCACTGACCCTCAGGTGCAGTGGGACAAATTTCCCGTGTCCATATAAAAAAAAAAAATTATAACGTAGGAATTATTAATATCTTGATAGTAGTTTCACACATTCCCTACCGTTTAATAATATCAGCCCTGTATTATATACTTCCTCACTGCTGAGCATGGGCCTCCTCTACTACTGAGAGAGATTAGGGCTTAGTCCACCACGCTGGCCTAGTGCGGATTGGTAGACTTCACACACCTTCGAAATTCCTATAGAGAACTTCTCAGATGTGCAGGTTTCCTCACGATGTTTTCCTTCACCGTTAAAGCGAACGATAAATTCACAAAAAGTGCACACACGATTTTAAAAAAGTCAGAGGTGAGTACCCTTTGGATCTGAACCTGCGGACATTCGTCTTGGCAGTCCGTTCCACACCCAACTAGGCTGTCGTCTACCGTTTACCTATAAACAAATATCTCCTTATAAATTTTGCATACATTCATTAAAATCTATTTAAGTTAAATTGAAGTCAAAAGTGTTCAACAAAATTTTCAATTAACGCCTTAACCCTACCAGATAGAGATCAAAACGAGTTGTCACGTGGCGGCTATTGGAAAACACTTTGCAACCAATCGTGCAAGGTGTCGGGTTAATGCGAGCGCTGGGCGCATTGTGCCGCGCGTGGGTCGGGTTGATTACAGAATTTGCGACTGATTTTAGAACTGCTCTTCTGCATAATCAGATAATTTTTCTCAACACCCACAACGCTGGTGACTAAGCATTGCTGGTGTGGACTGTAGAGGTATATAAATACAGGGTCAATAAAACCACGTATTCGTCTTTATTTCTATTAACATTATGCTAAATATCTTCTATGCAAAACGATTATTTTCAACAGAAATCTCGGTTTTACTTCTAATTTTTTTAACATTGTAGTTTAGGGCGCATGAAGCGTGAGTGTATATTTGACTGAAAAAGTGATGTTGCCAAGGTAACTATTCTCTTATAGTAGTAGGTGGCATTAAGGCGTGATAAATTAATATGAATATTTATTGGAATTTATTTTGTTTAAAACGTACACTTTTCTTTTCTATGGTTAGAGTTTGTATGGCTGGAGTTCGTTTGTTTCATAGTTCCCAAATTTTTCTTTTACGGAATACGATTTCTCCGAGCGTTAATAGGGATCTATTATTAAACTATTTTCATAGCAATAGGCACACCATGAAATTAAACCAATCAAAATAAGTCATATGTGAACGTAACGACCAAACTTTTTGTAATTGGTCCATTCCTGCAATCGTTCGGTAATTAAGGATTATGACGGCTAACTGGTCGCGGTAATTCAAACTATCAAGCCAGATTTACCTAGCCACGAACAATAACTTTATATGATTTTTTATGATAGTTGATCAGCAATTATTTAGATTAAGATTTTCTGAAAACTGTACCTTTTTAGTATTTGTATAGAGCCGAAAAGTGACAGCTCGTTCGAGACATTTTGTACCATTTTTTATATTACAACTTGACAGCGATATAGGAGTTATTCAGATAGCGAATTCCATATCAGTGGTTGTCCAATAGCCAACCGTCGAAATAATATATTTGTAACATATATTATCTTAATTTTATTTTTCTGTTTTTCACTATATGAACTTTTTTGGTGGTGGTAGGATATATTTAATATCCGCTGGGATAGCGCCAAGAAGACCTAAGACCGCGCTAGTTGGCGAAATATGGAAGAGGCCTTTACTCAGCATTGGGTAGATGAAGGCTGAAGAAGAAGAAGAAGGGATAGCCACCACCGTATAAAAAGATATCAGTCTGTGTATATTCGGTGCCAACAGGCCTGCATAATTGTGTCGACTGCTAAGGGGTAATCATGTCTTGCCAGTCGATACTCTATTGGACCCTACTCCACTTACCGTCAGGTGCAGAGCGGTCACTTTGTCGTGACCTTATTAAAAAAAGGGACTATAGTCATTAAATCTCACACTTCTCCATACGCGCAACATGCTTAAAAAGAGGTATAAAGTTTTTTCTTCACATTTTAATATAGACAAATGGGTTCTTGATTCGTGTTGTCTGCGCGTTTCAATATGTATTTGAACGCGTAAAAGTCCAATTTTCGACTACATAGTGTTTATTATTAGTTCAGTTGCACTTAAATTGTACCTTGGCACTTCAAAGGAACGTTACGTGCTTAGGCTCTTAGATATTTCTTATACTTTTAACATTTCAGTTTAAGAATTCCTAAAACCTAGAATTATTTAAACCACCTTTCAATACAGGATGGCATCGGAAAGCACTTGGCACCCAATCGGCCGAATGCCATATTCCAATTTACGTCCCATCCCGACGGTAAGTGGCTCCTTTCAAACGGGACTTGTTTATTCCCCCCAGTTCGTTCACCCGGCATTAGAGTGCTAATGGATACGTCAACCGTGAATGATTTTGTAATTATTGCGAAATCCTTGTTATCTTTTTGAATGGTGTATGGTAATCTGATTCGTGTGTAGTTAATATGTTGTATTGGTTTAGGAATCGACATTTAAAAATAGCAGTTCTTGTTCAGACATCCTGCGGCTGATGATGGTGATTTAAAATAGGCCAAATCGGAATTGGATAAGAACATTACTATAATAATACTAATATCTTTATTATTATTTCAACACATCACGCCTTTATCCTAGAAGGGGTAGGCAGAGGTGCAACCTAAGCACCCACTTTTGCCAAGTGTATTCCGTACCATATGTGATAGGGAAAGAGCCTATCGCCATATCGAGTACAAATGCCAGACTCCAGCTTGATAGTGAAAAACCCAATATCACTTTTCCTGACCCGGGATTTCAACCCACGACCTCAGAGCGTTATTGTATCGCGCAACACGACTATGCCACCGAGGCAGTCTTCAGCATTATTATTTAGCATGTAAAACGTGTCGATCAGTGTCGAACTTTTGCACGAACTAATCGCAAGCAAATCCTATTACAAAACCCTTACTGAATCTGGAAATCTACGCTAACATTTCCCAATAGATTACTAGACTAGAATCAACGACAGGTTACTATTACCAAATAAAACGTCTCCCAAACTTGATGGCTTGATAAATCGCATGGTTTTCGTTGACGTTCGAGCTTTACGGTCCATCGGCGGAGTCCCTTGTCTTAGGGTCCGACAGGGACGTATGCTATACATTTAATAACACGACCCTTTCCGAATTGATAGGACCTTTTATGGTGATGAGATTTATATATCTTCTGGAATGGATATACTTTGCATTGAGGTCGTTTCCTGTTATGACTGAATTATCGCTTGACCGATGCTTTCTGAATTAAACCGTGAGATCTAATCTTATTTTCCGCTAATGTTCTACAAAATTATACACGTCAAAGGTGACGTATATACGACGTATATATAGATTCATCTATTTTCGATGTTTATGTGTTTGTTAGAAGCCCAAATTCAAGAAAATTTACACTTTGGTGTCATTTTACATTAGCCCTTTAATAGGTTAATTAGCTGTTAAATGTAACTAAACAAAGTGAAGAAGTTCGTGTTAAGTCTTACTTGGCACCTTCAATAAGTTTAAAGTGTTTTAGACGGGAAAAGTTCTTTATACACATATTAGGGTAGACTTACACACACATCACGCATTTATCTCCGAAGAGGTATGCAGAGACGCAACTAAGACACCTACTTTTCGTCAAGTATGTTCCGTCCCATGATGTGATAGAGGGCAAGCCTATCGCCACATCAGGCACAAATTCCAGACTCCGGGCAGATATGAGTAGAAAAACCTAAATATCTCTTTGCCTGACCAGAGATTTGAACCCACCGTACCGTAGATATGCAATATGGTACCTACCCAAACTGCCTCATTCCTAATACGTATAAGTCTCATAGCGTATACCACTTTTACATTTCAGTATATAGAGCGTCATTAAGCCTGATGGGCCAAGCGATTAGGCCCGCGCGAGTGTTCAGCCTTCAGCCGAAATTAATTGAGGTCATTGCACGATCCTGCTTATTTTTAAGATCAGATGTGTCATAATACGGGTTTATATCTGGGAAATCTAGTTTAGGGTTGGAGGACATTGTAGCCAGTGTAATTACTGGACATAGAGACTTAACATCTCATGTCTCGGGATGGCGAGCGCAGTAGATACCAACAATACTTTGTAATTGAAGGTGTTGGATGGTGTTTCTACTGTTTATAGGCGTTCGTATCGCTTACCATCGTGCGAACGGCAAGCTCGTCTCGTCATTCAAAGCATTAAAAATCCTTGTGTCCTGGCTTATGAACAAAGATACTGGGAAGTCTAATTAAACCCCGTTCATAGTTCAAAGAAACCTTTGTCAACTTGCAAAAATTAACCAAAAGTTTATTTTTATGATCCGTTCCCGGCTCTTAATTTTTTATAATAAAGTCAGAAGAATACATTGCTTTCTTGATGGTACGCGCCATGAATGCTGGTAACAACATCGACCAAACCGCACCGCATTTGTCGACCAGTGGATTGTGGTATTGAATAAACTTGCTAAATTTACATCTTAGCTTCTTCCGTGTGAAGTTCTTTTTTCGGTGTAAAAATAAACCCAGAACTTGGTCTATCTGCTTTCAAAATTTTATTTAAATGCGTTTACTAAATGTTTACAAAACGTCACATTTATAATATTAGCAGTACAGGATTAAAAAAAAAAACAAACAAATACGCATCCCGGCTGTATCTCCAAAGAAGGCAGAGGCGAACCACCACCCACTTTTGCCATATATGTCTCTTGATAGATACGGAGCGAGTTAATCATTATATAAGCAACAAGTTCCAGACACCGGGCAGAAAAACCTAATATAATTTTTCCGAACCAGAATTCCAACCAACCTTAGAGCGATGATTGAATCTTTGTCTAATTATGCTAAAAAGGACTTCTGAGTCCTTCACAGGACTCTCGATACAGGCTTACCTACTGTGGAGACCGTTGTCAATACATTTATTAATTTCGTACATGACTAAAATTCATTCTTTGTATATTTGTTATATAGCAAGGTCCTTTGTGTTAATTTTTTTCATGATCGTACCGCAGCCGCAGTACAACGCCATGGAGGTCTTAGTCCAGTCTTAGTAGCCACTTCATTTCATAATACCCGACATGACAACCTGATCTCCAAATAACTTAATCTAAGAAGCGAAACTATTATCCGACGTAACCTGAATCGAAACTTTAAGTGTAAATTACAAATGTTGCCGCGGCCGTCCAAAAACCCGACCCTTTTCACTTCCAGCATGTTTATTAACTACGGTAAAGGCTTAAACTGTGGATCCCTTTATCGTATATCTTCAGGGTCTCCGGAACTTGGCGACCTCCTAAGGTCATTATTGACTTAAGAGTTGTATGAATATTGTGAGTGATCTTTTGCATCAAGAAGTAGTTATAAGCTTATGGTTGTGCACCTGAAGAATTGACAAGGGTATCAGATATATTATGTTTCGCTGCTTGGTAGAAGAAGTAAACATTACAGTAGTAGATTTTAGTCTTGGGTATAAGTAAAGAACTACAACTGAATCTCCAGGAATATGACTAAAACAAAGATCTAACATTCTACTTCCTAAATACGCAGTTACTGAACTAAAAAATCGACTATAATGTATTAACAATATTGCAAATGGAAACAGTATTTCTAAAACATTGGAAAAAAGAGCTAAACTGATTTGAAATGGGTCAGCAGTGGGCTAACAAAGTCTACAGAGTTTGTTTGTTAAACAAAATCGCTTCGAATGGATGGAAATGAACAGACAACAAAGTACCACATATACATACGGGGATGATATTTAGAAGGGATTTCAGAATTTATTTTTGTTGCAGTATTTTATTAATGGAATCGAGATGGCATTGAGTAGCTTTGATCACTCATTGATCTAATGATGTCTTTATATTAATGAAGAACCTATCAATTTATTTATCTAAGCGGCACAACTGCTCATTCTAAGTAGCATCATCACCAAAATTTTGAATTACAAAGTAACGCCACGCAGTTGCATTGCGTTATACATATCTATATGATATCATATATCGTCTAAATTCTCATTTAAAGTTTCAATTTCTAGTGTTTTAGATGCGATATGACAGCATTACGTGGACTCAACCGTCTCGGCCTATATTTCAAACTTTATATTTTAGTTGACTTTTACGATGACCATAAAATATAACGGTTCTAGTAGATAAGAATTTAGACGCTTATAAAAATATCAGTTTTGACATAGAGGTTCTGGGATGTAAAAGGTTCCGTAGGAATTCGATTATTACCTTTTTATTTACAATAAGCATTTTTTTTATTATTGCTTTGAATTATGAAACGCGCTTCCCGTTCGCCTGATGGTAAGCGATACGACCGCCCATAAACAGTAGAAATACCATCAACACCTTGAATTACAAAGTATTGTTTGGTATTCCACTGCGCTCGCCATCCTGAGATATGAGATATTACTTAAGTCTTATTATGTCCAGTAATTACACGGCTACAATGTTCTGCAAACTACTGCTTGGCGGCAGAAATAGATATTGAGGTACCGACCTACCCAGGTGGACTCTCACCTATGAGAGACCTACCACTAGTAAATTAGTGAGTGACGCATTAGATTCTCAATCACAAACATCAAAATCAAACGACATCGACTTACGAGTCGCGTTTTTTGGGACGTTCTAAGAAGCATTACGTTTATCTGTTTATCGAACTTAGTTAAGATTTTTCGGTAAGTAATATTTAAATCAATAACCCTTTCACTTAATGTCATGTTTCATTTTAAAAGAAAGAGAATAATCTGGACATTATACGAGAGTATAGACAAATAAAATAAATTGATGAAAACAAAGACTTTAATATAAATATAAGTATAACAATGGTTTATTTCTGTCACGAATATCGTGCATTAGTCGAGACGCAGACGCCATTGAGGCTCGTGTACTGTGAACAGCTGAGCGGCGACGATACCCCGCACAATGGCATATTGTCACGGGTATTATGCACCTAATTGTACATCTCTACGTGCATGTATGGTATAGGTATGGTAGATAATGTAGAACTATAATATCTTATTTATGATATTTATTTTCAGCCTATAAATTTTCTTTAAGTTATGGTAATACTCAAATATGCAAAAAAAAGGAAAAGAAATATGTACAGTCCACACCTTAAAACTTATTCCGATAACTCTAAAACATTGTTGTCTGTTCGAGGAGATAGTTTGACTCTTTTCCTTCCCTACTCAACCTTTTTGAAATAGGATATACAAAAGCTGATCTCAAAAACACTTACATGGGCAACTTATGACTGGTATAAAAATAAATGATATTAATGTGGTATAAACTTACCAAATAATAGACTCCAAACGGCATCACAACGACCGCCACCAACAGATCAGCGACCGCCAAACTCACTATGAAATAGTTCGTCGCAGTCTGCAGACTCCGCTCCCGCGCCACACTCAATATCACCAACACGTTACCGAATAACGTTAGCAACGGGAACACCAACAATGATAACGCCCACAAATTATATTCACTCACTTCACAAGTGCTGTTGAAACTACAGTTCGATAATCCGTAAAAATCAAAGTCTTCGAACAAGCTAGAGTTACTTTTAAAGCTTTCGTTTATTTTGATAACTAAATCGGAGTTGTTTATAGCTCTTTCCGCGAAGGATCTGTTGTAAACGTCGGGGTCTGGTGGTCTTAAACGAAAATCCGTTATTTTTGTAGCACTCTCGCACTGGTCGGAACAACCGTTACTTTTCTGAATATCCATTTTGAAACGATTCATTATATGAATCTAGATCCTTGGCGCGTCGGTCTTGGCTTCATTTTTCTGTTCTGAAACAAAAGTTCCAAGTTATTTTTATATTTAAGATGCAAGGGTTATGGGATTGGAATAGACTGTTGAGATGAAAGGTCTAAGGTACGAATTCAGAGCGTAAGGATTTTCAGATACTAATACTACAGCCGGCTTTATGTGCATCTTATAAAGAACAAGGTTTATTAGTAGTCATTTTGCAGCGCTTAAGTCTCCTACAATTATTAGTATAGCTTCGCCTTCGTAAAATATCGACCAGCGAAAGAATGATCTGATGGGAATAACATTTCGCTTTACGAATACTTTGGAAGAAAGAAATGTTTAATGGTGTGGCAAAGGTAACTATTTACCCACCTATTTGAAGAGAGAGGTGTGAACTTCGTATATTAAAAAGACATTATTGAAGGCGGTAATCGTCATATAGGTGTAATAAAGAAAAGCAAAACAAAGGCTTCTACCCATCTCTTTGAACGTAAAGATAATTTAGCGTAGTCAATCTTAATATAGAGTCGAGAACATCGCTTCTCATTACGACTCAAGCCTATTTGCTTACATACACTCATTATCAGAGGTAGATCCATTTGGGATCGTGAATACACTTCGTATAATGGATATTTCTCGTTTAATTAATGATCATGATTATGAACTTACATACGATGTACTTAAGGATTAGAATCGATACATTACACATTTTTACTATGGAAAAAGACATATTTGGTCAATTAAGGTGAAATTTCCTTGCCTTCTCCCCTCCTCCCATCCTAAGAAGGTTCCTTTTCCTTTCCTCACACTTCCTTTCCCCAGATATCCCTTTTTTTCTGGGCCATGCAGTCGCTAAGCTGGGGGATTCCAATATCCCATTCACAAGTTTCTCCCTGTGTTGACTGCGGGATACTATTATATCATTTTATTCATTATAAAAAAACCGTGTAACCTATCGACCTATAATTCCAATAGCACGCAAACGTGTAATACTCCTTTTTTCGTAAGCAGTTAGACGCCCCATCAATCCTATGGCGTACATAAAAATCGCCGGCGACACGAACTCTCGTCAAACAGTCGTTTGAGCGAGTGCGGGAAACGCCGCGGGAAATGGTTTATGTGTCGAAAACATCGCTCCTGATGTAAGAGATTGTTTACGACACACTTTTATGTTCTGAATTGTTGATATTAGTTTGGATATCTTCGACTATTTCATTTTGAGTATTATCCACCATTTTTGCTAGTGGGACCGGTCGTATTCAAGCCAATTTTGCTGATAAATATCCTACCGCGCTCAGGGATAATTTACTTTTGTACTAGTGAAATTATTATAACTAAAATTTATCTTTGTTTTATAGTGTTCAGTTTTGGAGTTCTACTTTATTTCTAAAAAATATATGTTTTTTACTAGCTACTTTTAAGCTAAAAAATAACTTTTTTTTATATGGGTTCGGCAAAGATATCCCACTGCATCTGATGGTAAGTGAAGTAGGGTCCAATAGAATGTCGACTGACGAGAGATGATTATCCTCCGATAGTCGACACAATTATGCTGGCTTGATGGAATGAGTAAACGAAAGAAAATCAAATTAATACAAGAGAGCGAATATTTTTGAACTACTATAAATACCCCGATTCTCGGCCCCTAGAGATTGTCTCGAGAAATAGCAATGCTTACAAAAACACGGCAATTTTGGCTCCATGGCACCTGATGGTAAGTAGGATGGCAATCAGATAGAGCACAGACTGACGGGAGAAGTTATACTTTACCAGTCAACATAATTATGTCTTTTAGCCGGTAAAAATCAACGGAAATTTTTCAAAAGGTAACTCAAAGAACACATAAATAAAGCTAAAAGGGAAGCCGGTAGGAATCAGGATGTAATTGTATGGACGCTTCGCCACTGATACCTTGCTTACCACTAGTAGGTTTGAATCCATGAGAATTTTCTACATGAAAAACAAAGACCCGCGCGGCTTTACACCATGTTTATGGACGTCGTTATACAAAATATACGAACCTTACCAGCATCATTCATTTTCCAAGTAAACCAAATTAAAACGAAAGAGCGAGTATGACTGTACGGTTATTAATATCTCGGCTCTTGCTCGTCTCGAGTAATTGCTCGTGTTGTTGATCGTGTACGGGCGGCTAATTTGTCTCCGCTTTGAGTTATGTACGGGAATGAGATTTTGTAAACGGCTTATGGACGGCAATGCGAGGAAAATTTCGATTAAAAATGGCAAATATTGTACAACGGTGAATATTATAAAATGTAAATTAATAATAAATAGACAGTAAGTATTACACATCACATAGTGTTATATACTTTCTACGCTTTATATACTTAATAATATTCTTTTAAATATACTTCTAGGACCTTGCTAAATTTTTTCACAACAGACCAATATTTTATGAATTTAAATTTTACCGTAATATATAACTTTAAGAACTGCAAAGGTAAATGTTTTATTGCATTCAAGTTTAGAAAATACATTTTATTTAAAATCATATTATTACATGAATATGTTTAAAAACATTATAGTCGCAACTGGATTTACTGACTACTCTGTATAAAGACTTCTACATCATAATCAAAGCATTCATCACCATAAAATATAGACGAAGTCGCGAACTCCAGCACAACAGGATGTCCCAAGACCCCAGACCAATAAAATCGAATCTCGGATCATAAAGTTTAACACTTCACTTCATACGTTATCCATTGTCAACAACGAAATAAATCCGAACAGGGCCGCATTCGGTACTAAACCAGAGGTGCAGTATTAAAATAGGATGGGATGACAGGTGAAATTGGGCCCCAGTTTCAGGACGCTCAAAAATATTGTAAAATATACTAAGCTCTTTATATATAGGCACCTAAAAATCATATAGATGCAGCCTTTTCATGTAAGGATAGGCCCCATTTGTTCAATTTATCAAGGGTCCTTTACGGTGTAGATACAGTGCTATGAGGTGTCGACCCTCAAGTGAAAATGGCTTTTATACATGTCCCTCGTGAAAGAGCAGATTTGGTTGTAATATGGTAAGTTTAATGTTCAGAATTATCACGGCTTTGAAGTTTCTTAAGGGTTTGTTTTGTTTAGTGACAAGCAAATTATGTCGTAGACGCTGTACATATAATTCTTGTACCACAACAAAAACTTTGGGAGTGAGCTGTTAAAACTATGACTACGATGAACCAGACAGACGCTGCAAGTTATAGTGATTAATTACCTGAACTTGACTTAGCCTTTTATAATTTAAATTAATTTTTATTTGACAGTTGCATTAAACAGCTAATGTAGATAGTACATATGTTATTACTATTTATTTGGGAGCATAGATTAAAGTGTGACTTTTGTATGTGGTCGGCTTATACATTTATGATACTAGTAGTATTAATCAGAAGTTGTTGCTATTAATACCTTGTGTCTGATATAAAAAAAAAAACAAATTTGCTGCTGATTCTGCCCACTTCTATAATGAGTAAAAATGTTAAATTTCACTTAATATTATATATACAATCAGTTTTAGTATTACAAATATATTTAAATTGAACATCTGCGGTTCCTATATTCTAAACTGAGTAACAGAACTTGTCAAGCTGTTAATACCTACCTTCGTCACAAAAATAACCGGACGCAAAAAGTGAACTTATGTTTTGGCAATAAAGGTGATATTTGCGAAGCGGCGAAATAGTGAAAAGTAGACCTAAACTCTAATATTCCTTACTCCGTTCCAGTGGCGAAGGGTCATTTTCCGAAAAAGAGCCTGACATATTGGTACTACTAATATGCATAAATGCGCTTTGCAAATCGTTCCAATGAAAATTATATTTTAGATAAGTTATGAAAGGGAAGCCGGCAGGAAGCAATAATATGATATGCCGGCAGGAATATGGACCCTTCACTACTGCTCCGTTCTTATTTTCGCACTGTCTAATTGAATTCCTCTGGCCCCCTTTATTGCTCAAAAGGCCTTCACCAACAATAAGATAAATAAGCTTAAACACACATTAGTACGTTATTGATACATCAATTTATTACAATAAACAAGATTACGGCAATTTGGGGGGTCATAAACTCCTACATCCGGCCCCTATATCGATAAATCTGAACAGGGCCGAAACGAGCAGAATAAACACATAAGGAATTGGTATTTATTTATGATTGAATCGACTCGTAAATGTTTACGTCCTCTGTAACTGATTATTTAGCTTCGTGCCGTGTTTCAGGGTTCCATATCCGTTTCCGTTTTGTTATCAATCAATTTGTATGAAAGTAATGAGATGTTTTATAATAGCTCCAAAAATTAAATCATTGTAAGCAATATTAAATTATCCCTATTGCTGTAAATCTAGATTCGTTTTATAGCTGTTCTTTCATGAGTCTTGGGTCTTACGTGGTCCTAATTAGCAATGACGAATGATCATGCGATGATTATGTCTTAGATCAACATATTGGCTACTTTTTGTTCCCGTGGGAATTATATGGGTTTCTAATTTGATTTTTTAAATAGATGGCAGTCAGTGGCAAAGGGTCCGTATAAACTGATTCTTGTCGGCTTCCTTTTCGTAATTCATGTTAAATCTAATTATCATTAGAACTATTTGAGGACCGCATTTATGCATGTGTACTTATATGTACATACTATGTTGTGTCGGATTACCTTTCGTAAAAGTTATACCCTACGTCACTTATGTCGGTAGTAGTTTCGCAGCGGGAAGGCCTGTCCGCGGGCGTAGTCAGGAGCAACACCTAGTATACAGGGTCATTTTGACATTGCGTTACTAAATGAAACCATATACTTGTCTTCACCTTTGCTGCCATTGTGCCAAAAATCATCCATTCATAAGGAATATTTTCATCAAAAATTCTGGTTTTAGCTGTCGTTACAACGAATTCTATCAGAGTAGTAGTAGTGGCATTAGGGCGCGTAAAATAAGAATAACTTTTTATTAACATTTATTTTGTTCGAAACTTACACTTTTTTATTTTAGATCTACGGCTCAAGTAACTTATTGTAAAGCGTTATTTCCAAGTAGATAAGTATGTGGTTTCATTTAGTAACGCAATGTCAAAATGACCCTGTATAATATTTCATATACCAAACACTCATAGTAAAAAAGTACTCGCACTTGACTATATTTGTAATACGCCGCTCGGAGATACGAGCTACGGCGTAGAGACGTAGCGGCGTAGTCAATACGCATTGTACGCAAGGCTCTCTGTTATTGTATGATTTATATTCTTTTGTATTGTTTATTTTTACGTTTTTTGCTTTTAGTATAAAGTGTTATTGCTTTGTTGTAGATTGTGATTTTTTGTATACTGTAACATTATTATAATTTAACCGTTACACAATCTATACGATACGATTATGTTGATGATAAAATTGTATATTTATTGCATGAAACTACCAAATATTCCCACACGAAATGTATGTATATATCACATCGCTCCATTTCTGCCAAATTTGTTCAAAACCGTCGCTTCTGAGAGTAATAATAAAAACTAATTTGTGAAATCATTAAAAAAATTATATAAGAGAATCAATTACTTTAATATTGGTCGTGTTTAAAATTATCAAACAAAATAAATTGTCAGAAATAGTCTCCGCTCTTAATATGAAAACTAGTACTAAAAGATCATACATCTTTCTATTAATAAGTAAAAGATTAGTGCGTCTACATAGTTTAACTTTAGGTTATACTATATAACTTAAGGCTTTAGAATATATTGTATACTAATATATAATAACGAAAATACATTTTTTATATTTATCGTAGTAATAAAAATGCTTTAACTCCGATTCTTGTAATTTTATCAGAAAACATTACAGTGACAAATTAAAGCGTCTAGAATTGTAAAATAAGGTGAATAACAAGGGCAAAACAGATCGGAACTTAGATAGCAATTATTACGCTGATATTATCTGAAATGGTTAAATTTATTTTTGATAAAATCTGTGGAAACATTTGTTTTTTTATCAGACTTCAACGGGAGACGATTATTTAATTCGTCGTATTTTTTATGTTTGTTCAACAAACTGCCAGCTAACTTGAGAAAATACACGCATATATACAAATATAATATAAGGTATATAAATATACGTATGTAAAGTTAAAAAATGCGGCGATAACCTAGCTGGGTGAAGAACGGACTGCCGACACGAATGTCCGGAGGTTCAAACCCAAGGGCACACACCTAAACTTTGCTAAAGTTATGTGTGTATTCTTTGTGAATTATCGCTTGCTTTAACGGTGAAAGGAAACATCGAGAGGAAACTTGGATTCTTGATATATTCTCCAAGAAATTTGAGGGTATGTGAAGTCTACGAATTTGCACTGGGCCAGTGTGGTGGACTAAGGCCTAATTCTTCTCAGTGGTAGAGGAAGCCCGTGCCCAATAGTGGGTCAGTATATAATACAGGGCTGATATTATAAAGTAGAATTACTTTTTGGCTTGCAGTCGGTTTCATTATTTAAATCATTTTTTTTATTAGAATTATTTTCGACTTGCGTCGCAAAATTGCACTTGACATAAATAACAGGCTAAGTATGAGAAGTGGGGTGAGATTTGTAATGTAAAAAATCTTTTTATACACGAAATTTGTATTTCAACATAATTTTCGTACGTTCAAGGCACAAAGACAAAAGTTTTTGCGTCATAAACATACTTTCCAATTTTCTGCGCCGCCGTTATCTCGTCAGATAATTGCTTTCCTTCAAAGGATATTGTCTGAGAGCTACTAAATTTTCAAAGTAATTTAATTTACGTTAGATCATGCCTATATCGGTAGGATAGGCAGGCGTGTAACTATACGTATTCTGAAATTATTTCTATCACGTAGCAGCGGCGAAAGGTGTAATTTTCCAAAAGGGAACACGACGGTATACTAATATGCAAGTCGGTCTGCAAATCGTTCTACTGATAGATTTTATATAAATTATGAAAGGGAAGCCGGCAGGAATCGGGATATATGAAGCCTTTGCCGCTGGTACATAGTTCATAATAACTGCGTTTTCATCAATAATATGAAGCAGTGTCTTTTTTTATAGGTGCGCTGCAAAGTGAATCAACTGCACTGGTATGTTAAGTGGCAAACAGAGTTATTGATTACTAAATGTCGCTTGCGGCTTTGAAAAAGCTCTCTTGTTACAAAAGTCCCTAAAACATGGGAGCGCTTTACAGCGCCACCTGAATCACCATCTATACAATATATAAAATCTGAAAAAAATGAACCATTTTTTCTCATGCGAGCAAATTCTCCTGATAAAAAGTAGCCAGTGTTTACCAAGGACATTATCTATCCGTATGTCAAATTTCATACAAATCCGTTCGGCTATTTTTGCGTTTATTTTTAACAAACATCCAATCATTTTCACAAACTATCGCATGTATAATATTAGTAAGAATGTTCGCCATCCGATACAATTATATCGATCTGTTTAAAATAATTATACACAAGTGATACATTTATTAGGCCAATATGGACTGGACTAACACTGGACTGATATCCAGTGGTCGCTATACAGGCGTATACAAACATCCAATCATCAGTATAGTGTCACATTGGGCAAATACAAAATGTTAATTCACCCGAGGCTATAGTGAAAGAGACGTCATCCTCATGTTCTCTGTCATATTACATTGTGTCGAAACCCTCGTTTAGGACCCTTGAACTTGTTGGAGTGTTAACTAACTTTAGAATAATACGGTTAAAGCGAATCTTATAGTTAAGCACGTTTTATCAAATATAATATAATATTATATTTCTCGATCAAGAAATAAATCTAGTCTAATTTTCATTTTCGTCGCTACCATTAAACGTTTTGCAACGTCTTTTATAAACGCAAATATTTTAATTACCGACATGGGAATCGAATCCAAAACCACTCAAACATATCAAAGCATATTTTTTTGATTGCCTCCGAAAGCAGGCAAGCTGGCCCACCTGATGGTAAGTGGTTATCATGGCCCACGAACCTCGGCAATACCAGGGGCACACAGTAGCCGTTGCCTACCGTAAAAATAAATTAAACCTCATTTGACACATATCATAGCGCCATATTAGCTCGTAAAGAGGGTACTCACCAAAATAACCACAACTACAAATCTAGTTCATTGACCCAAAAATCTAACAAACGAGGACATTGAAGCTCCTCAATAGGAAATAGTACGAAATGACAATTGAGCTCAATTGAAGCCTTGGCAGTGACCGCAACCATTTGGGGCTATACTGAGGTCGTTGAACTTACAGTTAGATGATGTAATAGGTGCAATATAGGGAGTCTGTCATCTAGAATATTTTTTAAAAGTTTTATACACATGCCTTTTACTCCGAAGGAGTACGTGGAGGCACAATTAGTGCTCCTATTTTCCGCCGTGCGTATTCCGTCCCATGATGTGATAGGGGGTGAGCCTATCGTGATATCGGACACAAATTCCAGACTCCGGGCTGGTACAGAAAAACCCGACATCACTATGTCAGACCAGGGAATCGAACCCGAGACCTCAGCACTTCAGTCGTACCGTAATACAACTACGCCACTGATGCAGTCTGTTAAAGTTTCATAATATCGATAAATAGGATAATTCCTACTGTATCGTCAGTATACAAAAATGCAGAGAAAATACGTACTTAGACTGTCGAAAACGAGACCCGCTACATAATAATAAAGAATTTTGTATTCATAACCAATGGTCCACATTATTGTGGAATCTGATACCCGATTTGCACTGTACATCCGCCCATATACTCTAAGTCAAAAGACTAAGGCGTAAACACCTTAGAGCCTCATGTCTGATAGTTAAACAGTATATAAAGTATACAAGCCTGATATATGTATATTATTACTCTTATAATCTCCACTACACTTGTATTTTTAAATTAATGTTCCACTTCACAACACAAACAATCCACAGCACTATATACGGATATATTGTACAATGGTCAGCGTAGTGTACAACCAAATTGAGTTAGGTATCCGCGCTGGAAGGTGTAGGAATTGGTACAGTTGGCGACGGAAGTGTTGAGATTATATTTATGAAATAAATGAACTGTTTGGCAATATTTAGTTATATTGTCTTGGAATATCTAATAATTACGTTTATTAGTAGTAGGATGTATTTTATGTCAGCCCGGATAGCGACTACCGTACACAACTTGTTATAACCCGTCATAGTGGCCCAGTAAGTGTGTAGCGTTCTGCAATCAACCTGCGTTTATCTGGTTCAAACCCGGGATAATTGTGTCGACTGCCGATGTGTAATTATCTCTCGTTAGTCGAAATTCTATTAGATCCCATTCCATTTACCATCAATTGCAATGTCACTTAGTTGTACACGTATAAATAAAATCAAACTATGTAACATAGCTTCTTCATTGTTGTTTGCCCGCAAACCAACCGAAGCTCATGTGTTTGTTTTTTTTTTTTATTAAGTACACTACAGACTAAACAAACATTTGATATATGTGTAATGAAACGGTAATTAAATTCGAAGCCCAATTACAAGTATATACAGTAAATAAATGTTTTAAAAGGTAATTGAACGGTAATAGTGGTATACTAATTTACTTTTTAATACAAAATAAAAAATTTAACTAGTTTTCAGTAAAAAGTGGTTGCCTTCATTAAATTTGATTAACTTATACCCTCTTCTCTAAAGAAAAATGTTATTAAAACTAATTGATGTACCTTAACACTTCCTTTAGCAATTACGAAGACCCGTAATTAAAGCCTTTAACATTAATTAAAGTTAGAAAGGCTAAATAAAAAGTAATTTAGATATAACACAGTACCTGTTATATTATGATTTATTAACTTCATTAATTACAAGATAAAAGAGCAGTTTACATGAGCGCAAGCAATTATAATATCTAACACCTGGATTTAAGGGCTGTACCTTAGATCGAGAGTAAATTATTGAGTATTTGTATAGCCAGTTTTAAATTTTAAAATCGAATCAAGTGTATTTTATATAACAATTTTGAACAGATGAACAGTTTGTAAGTGTGATGGTAAGTATCAAGAATGTTTATAAACAGTAGAAATAGCTCTTGGTACATTGATTTACGTAGTACTACGTTCGTGACCCTGAGACTTTGGGTATTATGCTTTATATTTTTTTGCATTGCTTACCTTCTATCACATCATAGGTCTGATGTTCTGAGACTCATTAATTATTTGCGTCTACATCTTTATTGGAAAAATAAGTGATCTTTGTTACGTTTTATCTGATACAATAATAATGTATACAACCGAAAAAAATTAGAAAATTGGTCATCATCATTATATACGTAAAAAAAATAAATAGAAAGAAATCTTTTACTTTTGGCTAATTAAATTACATATTTAACGAATTAAATTAAACAAAAAAAAATAATTATATTAACTAAATTTTGATAAAATAGATTACAAATCAATATTAACTAAGAGCTTTTAAAAAAAGAATTCTAGTATAAGAGCTTGAAATCAATCTTCATGTCAATGCGAATGGAATTTTAAATCTTATTACTTAGATTGGTCGCGCCTGTACCTACAATTGCAAATGGAGACGGCCATCAATTACCCACCTATCTATCGTTGGTTTTATAAGATGAGATAACAATAAAGTATAGGTACAAAGGTGACTACTTGATGCAAGGTGGAGAGATCATACACTCACGCCTTTTTATCTAGAAAGGGTAGGTAGAGACGGAAATATTTCATCTACTTTTCACCGTGTGCATTCTATCCAAGAATTATCAATTTAAGTAGTTTTATTAAGTATCAATTGTGTCTCTCTCTATAAGGTGGTCAGGCCTGGTGAAGGGCGCAGGAACTCGCTAGGTTGTCTGAAAATCTTTAAGGCAGGCCTGTGTGAACACTTCCATAGGCTTACCAATACAGGCATTTTTACTGGTGGTTGGTCTGCTTGGGTAGGTATCATCGCAATGTCTATTTTAGCCGCTAAGCAGCAGCCTCAGGATGGCGAGCGCAGTGGAATACCAAACAATACTTTGTAATTCAAGGTGTTGAGTGGTGTTTCTACTGTTTATGAGCGATCGTATCGCTTACCATCAAGCGAACGGCAAGCTCGTCTCGTCATTCAGAACAATAAAAAAAGGCATGGCATTATTATGATATCAATGTATTTTCATCACTCTGATCAAGCGGTTATGTAGAATTTTCGTAAAGTTTGTCATATAAAAAATTGACTAAAACAGCCCTATGCGAGTAAAATTTAACAGCTCACGGTTCGTGTGGCAATTACGTCATGTTTTGTGCAAACATAATCGAATATTGGTCTAGATTTGGAACAATAACGTGAAAATTGTTTGTTGTAAAATACTGCTGATTTTGCTATTTAGATTTTATCTACCGGTTTTTGGTAGTATTATATTTAAAATAGATTTGTTAGCGGTTTATGCGAATAATTGAAAATGCACTGTTATGTAAAGCTGAAAAGATTGTTTTTGGTTTGTACCCGCTAATCTCCGAAACTACTGATTCGATTTTTAAACAAAAATCACTGAAGAGAAGCTACAATATTATCCCCGTGAATAGCCGCATAAACCTCAATTCCCCAGGAATAAAGTATTATGCGGAGTTGCAAGCGAAAGCATTACATTAAGACGGAACGCAAAAGTCAGTAGGACGCAGTCAAAAATTCAAATCCACGATAAATTATAATTTGACAATTAGTTCTTGTCGAAAATTCTTTCTTTAACTAACTATTATTATGTTATGCAATTCTGTTGTACGAGTTGTTCCTGTTTATTATCAGTAATGGCACTTACCATCATGCAAGCAACTAGTCAGCGTAGATATTAACTTTTTTAAAACTAGTTTTGTTTGCAATTCCTCGCACTCAATTTCATTCCTAGGATAAAACTAACCACTACATTATATTATACTAGGGGATAAATGAGTTTCGTATTAAAGAAAGGTTTTTCAGAATCGTAGCAGTAAAAATTAACAAAGACGTAGGCAAAGAAACACAAAAACTATTTCTCTTTTCTATATATTACAACCAATACTGGAATCGTCGGGATCTAGATAAAAATCAAACCAATTTTCAAGAATAGAATGGCTTAATTGAAATTCCATTCGAACTCTCCATGCTCATATTTTTCTCTTATTCCTGAGTGCAAGAAGCCATGAGTTACTGTCGCCTGTCACCATCCTATTAATTCAATGGCGTACTGGTTTATGTGACGTCATCCATATGCAAGGAAAGTTGCGGGGTGAATTACTCACGTGACTCCATTAGGCTAATGTAATGGAGATATTTGTCTATTTACATGTGTATTTGAGAACGTTGGTGAGTAATTATTAGGTATTGTAAGATTAAACATCTTTTATGTTTTTTTGTGTATAAAACCCCGCAGTCAACACCAGAGGAAATCTGAGAATGGAATACTGGATTCCCCGGCTAGAAAACTGCAGGGCCCTCGAGCAAAGTTGGAAAAGGATTTCCATCCAGAGCAGGGAATTGTTAGGGAAGGAACCATTTTAGTATGGACGGAGGGCAGAAGTTTTTTTTAATGTTCTTGAGTCCTCATAGGCCTGAATGTCTAATTACAACTATGGTATATTGAAGCCGTTTACTCTGGATACTTATTTATGACTGGTTGACGTTAGCTGTGTATCGGCATCACAGTGAAAAGTTTTTGAATAGTCTGCTGAGACTGTGAGTGTCGTACATATCATATACACACTTAATTGTGTGCCTAGGGCCGCGATAAATGTTCTCCTGTGCATGGGCGTGCATTCGGTGTGAAGAGCGTACAAGAATTGCCTCGGAGGGCATCATTTTTGGTTACGCAATGCTTTGTAATTTAAAGTTCGATTGTGGTTGCTAGTTGCTTCTGTTTATAGGCAGATATGACCATCAGGCGAGAAGCTTATTTATATTACTTCTTTGTTTAAAATAAACAGTCCATTCTACTTTTTGATATTAAAATTTAACGTATTCAAAACGTGGGGAAAAAATATAATAAATCCCGTCGTTTCAATATTACTACTGAACGGTAACTAAAGCTAATACTGTGGGAAACAATTGTGGCACATAAAAATATAGCATTTAACATTGTATTATCCATATTGAGAGATATTGTCGAGTTAGAAATCTAAATAAAACGGCATTATCCCATGCTCCGCTATTACTATATAAAAAAACAACGATAAAATCCTAAAAATAGTATTACTTCGATGTATAAAATGCGTAAACATCATCATTATGTACTTTATAAACCTCGGTTCATAGTTTTAAAGATACCGTATTAAACCATCGTTCATCAGGTCAAACTCTGAATTACTTTAAAGAAAGGAACTATTAATTAAATCTAGTTATAAGGTATAGTACAGTGCACGGTAATTATCCTTTGCAGTTACTTTTTCTTTCCAGACTTCTTTGCAGCGGACAGCTTATTAATTTAAAAGTTATAAGCATTTTCCTTGCAACAATTAAGTTTAACTTTTTAAAACAGTGTTTAGCTCTGGTATGATATATACTTTATATATAAATGTATTAATTTTATATTTGTGTTCCTACTATTCCTTCTAAAATTTTGTTAAATTCATTGGATGCCGATTATTCGGTTGAATTTAATATTAACTTATTGAAGTATATTTTTTAATAAGCTGTCATATAATGATTTTTGGGTCGCCTATCATATTATGGGACGGATAAAACAAGGCGCAAATTTGATAACCCCTGTTGCAGTTCTGCCTACTCATTCGGGGATACATGCGTGATGTGTGTTTTTGTTTTTATACGTACTTGCTGTATTATTCAATGAATATGAGATCTTAAGTTTATAGCAGTCCTAAGTTATAAAACACTAGCTTTTGCCTGTGGCTCCGCCCGCATGAACGATTTTTTTCCATATAAAAGTCCCGCTTTATGTTTTCCCGATATAAAAAATAACCAAGAGCACTCAGGAGTAATGTAGCTTCCTATAAGTGAAATTTTCAAAATCGGTCAACTAGTTCCTGAGATGAGCGCATTCAAAAAAACTCTGCAGCTTTTTTATATTAGTACACATTAGTATCGGCTCGAACCCAGGACTTTATGATGCCAAGTATACAATTTTACTCGTGGTAAGTCTCTCATATGTGAGAGTCTGCATGGTTAGGTATCAGTTATATAGGTCATACAAAGCTATAAAAAAAATCTAAGTCAGTATAAACTACACCAAGGGTACAACTATAATAACGCTTCACAATTTACTTTTAACGAGAGAATTCGATACGATTGTTTACAACGCTATTTTAACCGACTTAAAAAAAGGAGGTACTTAATTCAACTGTTTTTTTATGTTTCTTATAATTAATAAACGTTTAACTGATATTTAAATCGTGTCGGCCGTCGATTACACCTGAAATGCACGCGACGTCCTACTTACAAAGTCAAATATGGGTTAATGATACAATCATTGGGCCAGTTATGGGTGATTAGCTTTTGTTATGGTTAATGATTTCTTATGTTTAAATGCGAATTTTCGACATTAAAATTAAACTATTTTTCAGAGTTTATCGTGGCTTTTATATTTTAATTTAAAGTGCTGGATGGCGGTGCATTTGTAATCTTGAAGTATTGTTATGCCCAGTGATTGCATTAGCTACAATATTTTCATTATAATAGTAATATCAGTTCTATATTACATGCTGTGTCACTGTTGGGCATGGGCTTCCTCTACTACTTTGGATTTGAGGCCTCAGTCCACCACACTAGCCTAGTCCGAGTTGGAAGTTTTAACATCTCCTCGAAATTTCTTATGAATAATTCTAAGTTTTTCTTACGATGTTCTCACAGTTAAAGTGATTTACAATTATATAATAATATAACTGTATAATTGTAATATGTAGGTAGATATTGTAACTTTGACTTTGCGGATGACCAACACCCCAGTCCTCGTAACCACGAAGGCTTTAAAGTCTTTCTTGAGTTTTTTTTTTTTTGTACCTGACTTATGTTTGTTAGTAATATACTTTTTTTTAACATACCCTACGTTTGTTAAGGGATGGCAACAATAGTCCCTTTATTTTAAAGGTATTTTTTACATTTTTACATATACATTAAAAAAAAAACATGCATATAAAAATATAAAAAAAATTATGACCCTCCGATGGCGAAGCTCAAGGCCCAGGCCACCGGCGGTTAGGGATTCAAAGTGAGGAATCTCCTCATAATGCGCGCCGTGTCCAGCAATACTGCCTTCCAGTATCTAGCCTCCGACCCAATGGCCAATTAAGAGCTTCCGAAGATGTTATGTTATATGTTAATATATCACATAACGCCATCGAGCGGTGAGCGCATCTTCGTCGTGACGTATTTTATATTAACTTTTATGGTACAACTGTTCAGCGTCGACGTCCCACTTCGTCCGTTGTTTGACCAAAGTTTTATAATTTAATTTAATTTCTTTGAAGTAGGTCCCATGAGCGGGAGCCCGGCTGAGAATGTTTCCTGGTGTAGGATCTGATGTGCAGTTTTCTGCAGTAAAATGAATAAATAAATAAAAAAGCCTTGTCATGTGATAAAATATGGAACTATTTTCTTGTACTGACGACGTCAATTTTAAAACGAAAAGCAAAAGCGGTGTCCCGAAATCAAGTTTTTTAATTTTTCTGGTCAGGCTATAATTATGTTTATTTGGAACATGATCTATTTATGTGCCATCTTATTAAAATTCATTGGGTTCGGCATACACCGTCCAAACATCCAAACGCCACAAACATTCCCATTTATAATATTAAGTTAAAACAAATTCAAATACAATTCCTGGAATGTCCCCTTATCTCCCAAAATGTCCATAACTTTAAAGGAATCTCAAAGTCCTTAATTAACTGCACCTGTTACGATGATAATTTTAACGCGAGGGTTCTTAGAAAATGTACAAAATGTTAAAATGTGTCCCGAGGGATTGTTACTGGTCTCGGCTGTCGGGTAACGGCAGTTATAAATTAAAAACAACAAAAGAACTGTTTATTTTTTATTCCATTTTTTAATTACACACCAATGTGACCACTGCACCGGATGGTAAGTGGAGTTGGGTCCAATAGATTGTTTGACGAGAAATGATTACGCGTCGCAGTCGACACAATTATATCGGCCTGTTGGAATCTGATATACACAGGCTGATCCTTGAACGCGACACACTTACGTGCGGCATTATGGCGGGTTTTAACACATTGTGTGCGGTGTTCGCTATCCGGGCAGATATAAAATATATCCTACCACCAGCAAAAGTCTATTCTCGGCTACTGCAGTTGAATGACGAGGCAGCATGCCACTCCTCCAACAGAAAGCGATAATACCGCCCATAAACAGTAGCAATACCATACATAACTTCGAATTATAAAATATTACATCGACTGCGATCATCACTGAGACATAAGATGTTAAATCTCATATATGTAACTCATTGAGACGAGTGGAAAACTCATCTTATCGTAAGTCACGGCAGTTTATATACAACAGTACGATTCTCAGAAACTGATCAATATAATACTGCACTGAGATGAAAACAAATAGAACATGTTCATACAAAACACATAAACATTGCACGAGTACTATAAGTTTATTATAACACGTTTGAGGAATTCGTTGCCCGTCTCAAGCATTTAATAAGGCGCACCACAACTTATTGCTTGAAGTCAATTGCTTCGGCAAACTTACCGACTCTAGAGCATCGGGGATATGATTATCCGTGAATATTTAAAACAAATGAAAAGCAAAAAATATTTTTCCATATCCAAATAGGCCGGCATAGTTCTGTAGATTGACAAGGTCTTATTATCTCTTGTCAATCGACTATCTTTATCGTTCAGCTTACCATAAGGTCACTTTATGGTGGCAATGAAAAAATATATTCAAATAACTTATACAAAATTTTGCGTCACAAGACGATTGCTAAAAATCCAACCAGCGAAACGTGCATCGTCTGTTCTTGAAATCAGACTTATATAAAACATACATTTCCTGATGATGCACGTTGGCCCCAAGCCGGAACAAATATTTGAAGATGAATCGGTTGTCACAGAGATGTGTTACCGCGACCGTCATATTTCAGCTCGCTAGCTATGCCCCTTTTCAGCACATTTTTCAGGTAAAGCAGTTTAAAATTATCTATACTACTGAAATTACAATTTCTTAATTACGCAGCGTATTTTCACTCAAATATTTTTTGTTACTGAAAATTGTATCAGCTCTTAATTGATCTAGAGCCCGTGGATTTGAAATATGAATTGTGAGACCCTGAGTTTGATTTGCAACATCACATTAAAATTATTTTTAATTGTATATATTGTATTGTATGGCTCGTAACTTATCACATTCTGGAATGCAATGTGTTCCGTGGAAAGTGGATGCACTATTGACGCCTCTTCTTTAAACCCCTAGGCGTGAGTGTTGAGTTAATGTATCCTCACTTAAAATTTAATATGTATATTGAAATTTAGAATTAGGTTTTAATACAATGCCTTAGGTTTTTACCATTTTACTTCTTATATTAATCTTACTTATATTATAAATACGAAAGTTTGTGAAAATGTATCGACGTTTGTCAGAAGTAAACGCGTAACAGCTAAATCGATTTAGATCAAATTTAACACATGGATAGACCACATCTTGGATTAACACATAGGCTCCTCTTTATCTAGGTAATATGTCCACAAGGAAATTAAGAGTTTTTTTATTTTGATTTTTCAAATAGATGGCGTTATACAACGCTGCAGTAACTTACAGTTTGGGACTAGAGGAAGTGCAAAGCCACGAGAGAAAACTAGTTAACTTATAAACTATATTTTAATAGAGAATATTAAAAACAAAGTTGCGGCTAAAAGCCAGTCCTTCATATAATTTTGCATGCAGTTTAAATGGATTTATCTTTCTATACAGTTAATAAGCTCTAAACAATGACGCTATCTAGTCAATAGAGCTGTAAATTAGGACATTAGTCGCGTGGCGCGGCATTGTGTAGGCTAAATGTATTAAAATACACGTGTTAGACCGTGCTTTTGTATTACTACGGGTTTGTTTCACAATATTTAAGTAAATATTACCCGCCAGATAATTTATTAGGCAGATAATGTAGAGTACTCATTCCATTATTATTTATTTGGGAATATAATTGACAGTGTGACATTTGTTTTGAGTTTTACATTATATAGGTTGATTTAGACATTGCGTTAATAAATGAAAGTTGAAACCACATACTCTTCGTTACTTCTGTTAACATAGTATTGAAACTCATGAATAAAAATTATGATGTTCACCAATATCCCAGTTTTACTTTTAGATTATTTTTTATTTTGTAGTTTACTGCGAATATGACGGTGCGCGTATTTTTGACTGAAAGTGTGATGTTGCCGCTGCGATGAATTCTCTTAGAGTAGCATTAGTAGAATTAGGCCTTGTAAACTTAAAATGACTTTTTATTGATATATATTTTGTTTGAAACTTACACATTTTTATTTTACATTTACGGTTCGAGGAATTTATTGTAAAGAAGTATTTTCAGGAAGATAAGTATGCGGTTTCATTAATGCAATGTGAAAAAGACTCTGAATTTGACGAGTAACATATATCCAAACACAGTACAACAGATCCTAAGTAGCAAGTTCATGTTAGTAAGGGATTGTGGTATAAAAACATGCTTTTAGAACCATCGAATAGATTTAAACTGACCCAGCATTGAGTTTTATCAGGTAATAACACAAGTTGTTGTAGTTTTATTTCACCATTATTATAACTTTTTTTTCTCTTCCCTACTTGCCAGCCGAGCTGGTTACTTCGGTTTGTACCTTGTCTTTTGTACAAACTTTATCCCTAATTTAAAATGTCCATAGTTATATAAGTAAGTAATTTTAATAGTTGTTTAGAAATAATAATTATTATTATTCTTTGTTTTGACGTATCATAAGTGCAACTTTGTTCGCCTACGTGATAAATAAAGTATTTTATTTTTATTTTGTGGAAATAAAACTAGGCAAAACTTTATCATGTACTGTGGTCTTTACCCTAAACTGATTGAAAAGAGCAACACCAGAGTTTCTTGCCCGTTCTTCTCTGGTGAAAACTGCTTTTCGAACTGGTGGTAGAGTTAATATTGACGGAATCTAAATAATGTATAACATTTTACAGATTCAAATAAATCATTTCATTTTATTTTATTTCATTTCATATCCTAAACATGTTTTAAGGCACTTGAAAACCTTGTAGCAGAAAGGATTTTGCTTAAAACCAACCGCAACTTTAAAACCATGTTGCAGTAGGATATTCCTTACTTTGTACGTTTATTCTTTTGAGGTCAACCTTAACTTTATTCTTTTTTAAAAATTAACCAGTCTAGTTCTATTGACCTGCTGGAACTAACAAAGTAAAGTGATATATTTGGCAAAGAAACGATACGGTGAGTAATAGTTGGAGCGGGTTAACGGGCAAAGTTGGGCGCTCGCGGCTCCCGGAACATTGTCGCTGTAGTAACGCTTTTATACACTATGTTGCTATATGTTAGGCAGAGGTTACATTACAAAATTTTATATTATAAAAGGACTGAAGAAAAACATACAATTTATATGTGTTTATAATTATTTTTCATGATTTACAGCTAACTTAAAATTTTAACATAAGTTAAAATTAGTTTTTATATTCCTTGCTCGGCAAAGTGCTTGCAGTGCACCTGATGGTAAGCTTGATGTCGTTCAGATAGAGTATCAAATGAAAACAGATGACTATCTCATGGCATTCGACGGAAATATGCTGGCCTACTAAGATGTTTCTTGAGGCTACGACGGAATAACCTAGGATTATAGGAAAAAAGTTATAAATTTTTATATTATAAATTTCTCCCGACGTTTCAGAGATTTTCAGTCTTCGCTGTCACGAGGTAGATATAAAATAAAAACCGTGATAAAATCCGCCAAATGTCTAATATTCGCGTAAACATAATAAATCATTAAAGAAACATATTTATTAATCCAAATTATAGGTATACACTATCTTTTATTTTACACAACAGAATACACTTTATTCTATTTTAGTGCCCAATGTGTTAACATGTTGCAATTTCAGAATAATATGACTCTTTAAATTTGCTGTACTTGGGTATAACTAGATCAATAAAGGTGGCGTGTAGTGGCGTGATGTAAGTGTGCTGTCAATTTTCAAGCGAACCTAACTCGATATAGCGAAACTAAACAACTCTAGTAAACTAGTTTAGCTTAAGGGTTGCCGCTCACTGATAGTATAGTTAGTAAGGTAGTTGGAGGTAAATAATTTTAAAACTTATCGTAATAACGTTAAGGCTTATTTACTGTCGCTATTATTTAATCTTGAGCGTGTTCGTATGTTTTAGGACTTTGTAATAGAATTTTGTCAAGATTTTTTTCACGTTAATTACGCGACGAGCCAGCTGCTTTCCAGACAATAAGCAGCATAGCTACCAACAAACAGAAGCAACATGACCGCACATTTAATTACAAAGTACTATGTTGCATTACTGGGCTATTCACTCTGAGGGCCCCTGAGGCATAAGACATTGTCTCATAATGCCCAGTAATTACACCAGCTACAATGTCCTTCAAACCTACACAACTCTCTCTCCGAGGCAATTCTTATGAGCTCGGTCTTCACACCAAATGCATGCCCATGCACGGGGGAACATTAGACCGTTACTCTAGGCACACAGTCCAGTATGTATACCTAATAGTTATAACTACATATTGAGGCCTATGAGAGCTCGTGAACATTTACCGATCTTCTCCCCTCCGCCCATCCTAAGAAGGTTCCTTTTCCTTCCCCCATACTTCTCTCCATCAGGTTACTCCTCCTAACTTTCCTCCAGGCTCCAGCAGTCGCTATCCCCGGAGGATTCCAGTATCCCATTCGAAGGTTTCTTCACGCACAACAACCTATACAACACACTATGCTGTTTAGCATATATACATTTAGCTGGCCTGATAGTGTACGCGGTGCCTTATTCGCGTCTTAATAAAAACATATCTTGAACGCCTAAGAATAAATTTGATGCTATTAAGAATCGGTTGAATGAAATCGTAGATATAGACGACAAAGAGTGGGCGCTGTAGCTGAGATTCGTTCTAATGGCCCTATTGCATTCTTTATTGAATATTCGCTTTTTCTCGTGGTTCTGCTCGTGTTGAACTTTTTCTAGAATATAATGTAAAAAGGGTTGAGAGAAACGGGGTTGCTACTATGATTAGCATTGGAGACAAATGTGTAGATTTAGGCCGGCATTATTGTACTGATCATCAAGCCTGCAGTGCCCCTTGTAAGTAAACATTGTCCTTAGGGTTCACTTCGTTTATTAGGTGTAGTGGTTTCGACTGAGAGTATAATGTGTATTGTGAGTAGAGGAAAAAGCATTTATTTCGAAATCACAGATGGACGTACCAATTTTATACGCTTGTGAAGATTGGAAATTCTTTACAACGTAATAACTGGCGAGGCTTGAGGTCTTGGTATATTTCAAACAGATTTATTGTTTTGTCAGATTTTATTAACTTTTATATTTTCTACCCTTATTTCTACAGGTCAGTGAGTCAATAGAAGCGGCTGTTTACATTAGAAGGAACGAGTATAATTACTTGCATGAGACTTGCGTAGGACCAAAATGCATAGGAGGGTTGGTTTAAGTAGGTATTAGGTACTTCCATATTGTCTGTTTCCACCATCGAGCAGCAATGTGCATGTACTCTAATTGTATTTGAAGACGTTTGATTGTATTCGCTTGACGCAACTTATTTCGGGTAGATCGTGTCAGCACAACCAATACACTGTTACTCGGCCCGGGATTCGAATCCAGGAAATCTCGTAAAACCCACAACATACGTTGCCACTCGATCGAAGAGATTTTATATTTTCAAAGTCAAATACTTCACAATCTATCGATTCTTTTTCTAGGTCACCTTAAAGAAAAGAAACATCTAGTTAGCACTTAGTAAAGGTCTTAGTACTTCGCTTGCCACGATAGCTGGCAGATAAGACGATCTTTGGAGCCAGTGAGGCGTGTAAAACGCTTTATTACTATCATTTTAAGGTTTAAATTGTATATTCTCGTGTTTTCACCTTGTATGAACGAACAATCATTATAAGGGCACGGATTTGGGATGCGAGTTGCATTGGATTTATTCCTTGAGCAACTATTTTTGGATTGGAAGATATATGTGATTTAATAGATGGTAAACATCCTCGTAACATATTGCTGTATAATTTAACCTTTATATATAAATATTTTATTCCCAAAGGAATAGGCACCTAGTGGAATCATAGTTTTAGAGTTGATACCCACCCCATAAAGTTACATGTAGGTGATGGGGTTAATTAGTAGCCATGTATGATATCAGTCATAATTCATTAATTCCAATCCAATTTACTCACACTGAAATATATGTCGAGGATAGATAGCTCATTAAAAGTTAGTTCGTATAAGAGACAACAGATGGCATCAAATCAGAATTAATAAGAAAAGACAAGCGAGAAGCTTGATTCAGGTCGCTACTGATTTAGTGAAACTAGTTTGGAAATTGAAATATTACCTGAAGCCTATACAATGCTTAGCTTCCGAGAACAAACAGAGAAATTATCTCCATAATCGTCGATGTCTCATTCCCTTCCAGTAATCATTCTGAGTCGAAGTTCGTAACCCGTTACTGGGTTGCCGTCAGCATAGCCGCTTAATTTTCAATAGTTGCGAGTGTCTAAAGCGCTCTCCCAAAAGTCCGTTGTGTTAGTATAAGCGAACCTTTGCCAGGCTAGCAAAGGCAATGCAATCTTAAAAATAGAGTAATAAGCACTGATTGAGTGGGAGCGCAAGAGCAGACGTGTGGCCTATTTCGTGTCAAACTCATTGCGTTATCCATTCTAAGTTATACGATTATCCGACTTATATCTAAAAATGTTACAAATGTTAATGCAAGTTTCCCGCCGTTTATTTATGTTTACACGACATCCTACTCTAACACTTTCATGTCCCAAAACATGTCTAGCATAACTACAACAATTTATTGTCCCCATAAATCTAGCTCGCACTTAAAACTGTTTGATAAAGTTTCCCGCAACCCTAATGGGGAATTTGTTCTCGTAATTTGCGATTCACTTGCTAAATATTTCTAAGTAGTGTACTTATTTCCCGAGCAAATTAATAAACATTATGCAGTAAAGTTATTTCCTCATAAGAATGACAGTGATAAAATAGTGCAGCAGGACGGGCGCAAAAAGCGAAGTTTAATGAGGAAACATTAAGGTTATGAAAGCCGTTTTGCTGGTGTTTAAAACGGCGGAATTATAATAATTATTTCAGCCAGTAAGTGGTAAGTAGGACATTTATATCTGCCCTGATTGTGATCACCTTACAAGGTGTAAAACCCGCCCTATGCACAAGTGAGTGTGCCGCGGGATACAGGGAGGAACAGATAGATCAGCATATGCATATACAGATATCAAAACCAGTTTTGATCAGGTTTAATTGTGAGGACTAGCGAGGTCTAATCAGGTCTCATAAGACGATACTGGTTGATTCCTTCCTAATCGAATTTCGGCTACGGAGGCCAGCCAAGTACGCAGGAGATATTATAGTGCACAAGTGTTCGCGCAATACAGGTCCACTGTCTGTTCCTTCACTCTCATAGTCCGGTGAGACAGCAATCCGTAATGGCCGGAGAGAGATCAGGCGCAGGACCAACGGCTTTACGTGCTTTACAAGCCACGGGGGTATCACACCGCCAACTTCCTGGCTTCGGGCTGCGACTGAGTATTTTTTTCGATACTTTATCTTCAGCCACTCTTATCATCAGGTACAATAAAATCACACTGCTCCAGTAGTATTTAAAAAAAAACTTCGTATTGTTTACTTATTAACTATTTCACGTTAATGAAGTTCGCACTTCGAAGTTAGAAGACAATAGAAAAGCTATCTGAGATAGTAACAGTAACTCGTTCCAGCGAGCAATGTTCCGGGGTCAGGCGGTGTTCAGTAATAAATAGCGGCGTTGAGCGACACAAGGTCTCTTTGCTCGATGTTATTTGTACACTATAGTTACCATGATATGCATTGTATCAGATGGTCAATATAGTAGTTATTCGTAATTTCATTTATGTTCTTCAAACCGGAACACAACAGTGACTACACTGCTGCTGAGCGGCTGAAATAAACATTGCGGTGTTACATACCCAGGCGAACTTCCACATATGTAAGACCTACCACCAATAATGTTTGTATGTATGTATAAGCTACACAAAATACTGTAATTTCACCGTACTTTATTGCAAGGCTATCCAAATAATTTAAGTCTACTGTTATTGTCTTGTTTTGTTAACGTGTATAACAATTTCCTGCAGTAGGACGGTCGCCGCGAAAATAAGTTGTTTACACGCGTCCAATATACACTTGATTAATATTTTATGAGACTGCCTGTGTCCATGAGCTAGTAACATTGGGTCTTTATATTACTAGATTTGCTGTTAGATCTGTCGGTATTTAAGACTTGTTCGTATTCTAAAATGCTTATGGACAAGATAATGCTATTTTGCTACGCACAAACTATCGCGTACTTTGGATTTTGTTATAGAATTGATAACAGCCCTTAATACCATGTTTAGGTATTGCTTAGTCTGCAGGCGAAGATTGTAAGAGCTGACGATAAACGTAACTGAAGAACGTAATAAACATTTTTCAATCAGGTTGTGTTTACTTTAATTTTTATTTTTCTTTACTTTTTAAGTGTATACTTTTGTTCATGGTAGGCGACGGCTTGACTATGTCTCTGGAAATGCATGTCCGTGGGCGGCGGATACTGATTACTATCAGGTAGACCACTAGCTCGTTTGCCTACTAAGGCAATTAAAAAAACATTTAGTATTTAGACAAACTAAAGACATGTATAATATAAAATGCGCGTGATAAAATGATTCAAAAACATTAGGTATAAAGAGCATTAATCGCTTCAACTTTACTACGAAATTCTGTATAAAATGCACTTTACCGCGATAGAAAAACGTACACATTGTAAATAAAGAATTTAAATCTATCTGACGAAGATTTTCAGTGTAATCGCGGGTATAGTAAATAGATGTAAATTGTGTTTACCGCCCGTGCTGTCCGGTGTTTGCGTAATTCGTTGATGAGATTGGGGGTTCGATTCCGCGCGATTTCGAGACAGTTTTGGTACAATGGCTTTTTCTACGTCCTGTTTATTGTTATGTATTTTGATTTAATTGTTAATAAGATTAAAGTTGGTGGTGGCGACTGGTCGTCAGCTCGTCTTTTTGACCAATACGTTCTACCTACCATGACATACGGTGCCGAGACATGGACGCTCACATGCGATATCCTGCATAAATTGCGCGTGACACAAAGGGCTATGGAGCGATCTATGCTCGGCATCAAATTACAAGATCGAATCCCAAACAGCGAAATTCGACGACGAACAAAAGTTCGAGATATCGGACTATTCGTTATGGGACTCAAATGGAGTTAGGCAGGCCATATAGTTAGACGCAGCGATGACAGGTGGAGTAAAGCGCTGACTGAGTGGTGGCCAAGACAAGGCAAGCGTAGCGTGGGCCGTCCAGCGGCAAGATGGGTGGACGATATTGTAAGAATTGCGGGGCGAACCTGGATGCGATTGGCTCGGGACCGAAAATGGTGGCATGATGTGATCTAGAGGCCTATACCCAGCAGTGGGACTCTACAGGCTGTGGATGATGATGATGATGATGATGATGGTGGCGACTGGTGTAGATCTACTGCTCACAGAAATATGAAGTAACACTTTGTTATTATTCATGGAGAATGTATTTTATACGTGCAGGGAAAAGTACCCACACTGCATCTGATGGTAAGTGGAGTGGGGTCCAATAGAGTGTCGACTGACGAGAGATGATGACCCCTTGGCAGTCGACACAACTATGGTTGGAACCGCATATACACAGGCTGATCCCGGCACGCGACACTTACGCGGGCCACTATGGCGGGTTTTAACACCTTGTGTACGGTGGTAGATCTCCGGGCGGATTTAAAATATGTCCTACCACCAGCAAATGTGTGCATGTGTGTAATTGTGTCTCGCAACGATGCGAACTTATTAACTACGAACACTGCACTAATATAAAACTGATTGTTAGTGAAGCAACTGATAGTTTCATGTTAAGTCAGTATTCCAATTTCGCCTTTGAAATGAAAGGTATGCGTATGAAAAGCGCGGATAGCCTAGTTCGTAGTGGAGCGGTCTGCCGAGACGAATGTTCGCAGGTTCAAAACTCAAGGCACCTCTGACTTTTCTATAGTTATGTGTGTATTCTTTGTGAATTATCGCTTGTTTTAACAGTGAAGGAACCCCGCATACCTGTGAAGTTCTCTAAATAGGTTTTGAGGATGTGTGATGTTTACCAATTCGCACTAGGCCAGCGTGGTGGTCTTTCGATAGTAGAAGAGGCCCGTTTCCAGCAGTGGGGCAGTATAGAATACAGGGCTGATATTATTATTATTTTGCTATTATACGTATTCTAATTTCGCCTTTACTCCTTTAGACATAAGAGGTGTCACTTTCTCTGTGTATGTGTGGGGTGTGATTTAACAGCATCTGCGCGGCGCATATGATAAAGAATTCGCATAACGTCTTTAGTTCAAATAAGTTTTTTTTGTCGGAAATGATATTTCATAAAATTCAACGATAATGGGAAAAGTTTAGTCCGTTATCTTCACATAATTTATCTTTGCAACTACTGTTTTGACTCAATATCGAAGTTTGTCAAACTTTATTTGGACGTTAACGAATTTTCCTCGAGTATGACAAAGTAGATATGTTTACGCAGGTTATTTTTTACTTCTAAGCTAAGTCAGAGTTTTCGAAATAGGTCAGTCGAAGTTATTTTATTGGAATAGTAAAAGAAAATGAGTAGTGTAACAAAAACGAATATTCGAAATACACATCCTCATGAGGAAAACAAGAAAATACCGGTCTATGTTTTGGTAAAATATGTAATTCATTTCTTATAATAACAATATCGTTAAATTTAAAACAATAAAGCAAACGCAATGCCTTCAAAGCACTTTTTATTTTATTGGTCAGGTGAATATATTGTTACAATTACACACATTATATTATGTATACATGATAAAATATTGTTTAGAGCCATCTTGAAGAAGATTTTTAAACCCAATAAAATTACATGCAACCATTGATAATATCATGTACTACGTACTAGATTTGGCGTTCCGAACATTCACTGTGTTCAACTGAATTGAACGGCAATCCATTCAAACTGACTTTAGTATGGTCAATATTAACAGCTTGTGGTTATGTACGGAGTGCCGCTCATGATATAGGAACTCGAGTCTAAGTGTAAACCTGGATTTGAATGAAAAATATTAGTCAAATAAGTAAAATATTTGCTGTTGAAATTAATAAATAGGTTATAACAGTGACGTTTTGGTTGCCATTTTAGTTTAGATTTTGAACAATTAGTTTATATGGACGTTCGCGTCTATGGAATATTCGTCAATGCATGCAACATCATTTTGTTTTGGTCCTAAAAAGAAAGTTATAATACTATATGTGGTCAACACGCTTACAATTCAGTTTTTTTTATTAGTGCAGATGTCTACTTAATTAGTAATGAAAGTTATTTATGAATGTTAATAACATTTAATTATTCCAATAAATAATACATTGCAAATTTCATAACATAGGCTTTAGCGTAGTCGGGTAATTTCCTTAATCTCATAACTTTGTACCAAAAATTTCATACTAGTTACGACCAAAAAACTCAAAAGACTAAAAATGCGGATTCATCCCCGTAATGGCATGAAGGGATGTTTTTCTCACCCCTTATTGAATATTAGATGTGTTTACGTTCTCCTACCGTTAGTTCTATTACTTAGAAAATAGGTTACTGACCTTGCGAGGCAAGGTATTCATTGTTAATATTGAATTTAGTGTGCGTCGGAGTACTAATGCTTTGTATTATTTTTACAGTGCAGTGTTATTCGAATTATTTTTATTTGTAAACATGAGTACACATCCAAGATATGCAAGTTCAAATATAAATCTATAATGTCCCACCATGTTTGGTCTGTGTGGCATACATATATCAATGAGTAAAAGTGCAAAGTACAATTTATTTATTTGTACTTACTTTTAATAATTAACTTAATAATAATTTACATAATTATGAAATAATCACTGTAGGTCTATTATATTAATTAAAAAAATCTAAAGAATATCCTAATTTGCTATCCAGTGAAATACAATATAAATATTGTAAAGGATATTTTAGCTAGTGTAATTTGGCATTATTTGTTAGTTTCAAGGATTGGAAGAATAAACGGAACGCCTTTGCTCACCAGTGGAACGTATATGTTTGAAAAAAAAAAAGTTAGTTAAATCTACCGTCTCAGCATGACGAGGACATTCGCAACATTATTTCAGTATTCATTGTAAGTATATGAATCTTGAAAAAAAAGTTACTAATTTAATCTATTGTATCAGTATGACGAGGACATTCGCATCATTATTCAGTAACTTCTGCGGTTATATAATGATTTGTAATTCCAAGTTCTAATTTTAATTGTTTATAGCCACGCTTTGCATATCCCGTGACGTTCACAGCGTGCCTTTATAAATATCTAAGATCCAATATACTTCGCTGGTGCTTCCCGAACATAAAATGTAGTAAGAAACTTGCCCGACTGACGCCAGCCGGCAAATCGCCGCTTTTTATTTTATACTCTCTTTATTGCGCATTAGAGTTCCTTACCCATAAAACGGAACTTTGAAACTTCCAACTACACGTGCAATATACAAGCCTCAGTCAGAAACCAGTGTTTTATTAAGTAGGACAATGTATGCAAAACAAAACAAAAACTTACATACATAGTATCACGCCATACTACCTTTTGAAGGGTTGGCAGACGTGTGAAAACACAAACTTTTTCTCAACTATGTTAGATTCTACGTAGTAGCAGACGAAATGTACAATTCCAGACCCGGGAATGATACAAAAAAACAAATATAACTTGACTCGACCAAGATCGAATCCGAGACCTCACAGCAGTCGTACCGCAATACAATTACGCCACCGACTTGACAATTTACCACTCCAGTTACCATCAGATGCAGAGAGGTCCTTTTGCAGTGGTCTTACAAAAAACAAAAAACTTGCGATAATTTTTTTTTGTATAACCTTAACTTGTCCGGGTCGAATCACTTACCACCACTTTGGCTATAAAAAAACTTGCGATGCAAATTTTTTGTAAAACCTTAACTTATCCGGGTCGTATTTCACGAAAAAATCTAGACGTCACGTTTGTTTAACAATAGTCCAGTCTGCACGTAATTGTCCGGTGATAAAAGCCTATAGCACTCAGGGATAATGTAGGTTCCTATTAGTGAAAGAAATTTTTGAACCGGAATCAAAAAAGACAAACAAGAAAACCCGAAGCTCCTTTCTGCCTTTCTTCTTTGGGTATTTACGTAGCTAGTGTAAGGTTGGCAGGTTAACTAGGCTCATATTGTCGTTACCGGTGACGATGGCGACGCGTTCTCTTTTTAAAGACAACATAAACATTTTCTGTTAATCATATACAAATATACTGAATCCATCTTATAAAAATAGACAGCGTAGCAGTTTTTGAGTGAAATAACATTGTTTTACCCAACAGGAAGTGTCAACGGAAAAAATATGTTTGTTCTCATGTAAAGATTGGATCTGTCACTGAAATGTGCGAGTATTTTTCTTATGAAACTTTCAGATCAAATGGAAATTAATTTTTCGAAGTATAAAAATGGATGTTATAAATTATTGTGGGATAAAATTCTTCTGCCTCCGCTTTTGAACACTTAATTCGAAATAAAATTCGTTTTTGTTGGTCCGGCCCGTGACCATGAACGCTCGAAGTCCAAACTTCTGGAGAAAATTAAAATACAAAAACAGCAATTAAATCGGTAAACTAATGATGATTAACATTCGTTTAAACAAATGAAAAACATCATTATTTATAATACTGAATTATTTGTTCAAATTCAATAGAATTATTGTTTATTTATTTGAATGTTAAAATGGAACTTGTAAGTCTATTTGGCACCTATTATGTATAAGAGTAACATTCGCCAATATACAACAATTTTTGGCTTCAACATCCCTCAAACTAAAACAAGTGATAGAGCAATAGTGTGGCTCACAAAACATCTATGCTAAAGACAAAAAAAAGTAGGAATTTTCCGCCCAATTGCTATTCCCAAAGTGTTCAATATTAAGAAGTTTTGTTCACAAGACCTAAAGGGACCTAATGAAAACTTTTCACCTGTTAAAACTATCACAAAAACAACAACAAACCAAACTTTATCTACCGGCAGCCATCCAGGTTCGAATTCCAGACAGAGCGCCAAAAAATATTAATGTTATCCCAAATATAGGTCAAGATAGTAAGTCGAGTGCTTCAGGATTAAAGCGAAGTTTGAGAAGATATAAACAAACTTTTTGATTTACTGCTTAACGGTGCTCGAGTTTTCTGTATATTTATGTATTAAATTATTGCGATGTTTCGAATTATTTCGTAGCGATTGAGGAAATTCGCATTTGAAGACATTGATTCTTCTATACGGGCAGAGCAAAGTGCATTATTGCACCTAGTTAACTCGCGTGGCGTTCAGATAGTGTATTCATGAGGAGAGATTATCCCTCGCCATTCGTCATAATATAGTAGTTGTCTATGCTTGATTTTGTACATTATCTCGTATGTAACTGTTAATAGAACGAAATAGAAGCTCTCCTGTGAAAACTGCATTGAAATTGGTTAAGAAATGAGGCGGTAATTTATATTTAAAATATTGCAATGTGCAAGAGCGTGCACTTAGTGGGGATATCGCTCCATCTCATTCTTTCTTACGTATTGTTATCCCGGTGACGTCACTTGGCCCTACTGCGCTTCTTTTCATGTTTTTTGAGTCTTACTCCTTCTACTGAAACTGAAAGGTTAATTATCATTCGATTTTAATAAATCTTTGTTTTAGAATTTATATGACGTAATATTTGACAAAAGTTAAGAACAAAAGAGTCAAATATCCTGCCTGTTAAAAAACGACGTCCATGGGGCTACGGTAACCACTTACCATCAGGTGGGCCATATGCTCGTCTGCCTTTGGAGGCAATAAAAAAATCTGATTAACATAGGCTCATCCTAGAATGCGACACACTGCTCTAATTTCAGTTTAATATGTTAACGGCACAAAAATACTGGCTGAAATTGGCTTGGTTTTTAAGATTGCCTGATGTCAACCCTTTGGGCCTTAAGAATAATTCATACGAACATTTGTCTTCGAAAGAGAAGACAGATGTGTAATTAAAGTACCCGCGATCCGGTAAATTTGTCACAGTACAAACTTCACCGCAACTAATATAGAATTACATTACTTTATATGGTTACTAGGAGTTTACATGGAGGCCCTTTTAACAACCCGACCAGGAGATGTAATCTTGACATAATTTAACAATCGTAGAATAAATAACGACGAATTTACTATAAATTCTATTATAATTCTAAAATCAGTTCGATCAACTTGTTTAGTTCATTGTGGTATAATCTTATCTCATAAGAAAGTCTTTACGATCGTAAACTTATATCGAGTGTGACTTCAGAGATAGGATCCCGGTTCTAAAATCGAATTCAGTACACTATCGGTTTATGTTCAACATAATGTCTACTGCTATTAAAAAAATATATATATATTGACAGGAACAGTGGAGATTAAGCGCCCTCGTGGGAGATAACTGGCTAAACGGAGTGAACAAATCACTAAACCTTTGCAACTCGAGCTGCACGATGCAAATCACGCCGCCGATGATAGAACCAGACGGAGGGCGCTTATAGACTCTATATACTCAGCCTACTGCGGTCACGATCCTCAGCATTGAGGGAACGACAGGATAGATGGAATGTCTACTGCCTAAACCATCGAAGCAACAGCTGACGGTAGTTGTTAGATTGTATTTCTGAGAATAGTGTAGGGTATGTTTTAGTCTTAGAAGCTACTGTTGTAGTCCAAGGTACATACAGTTTGCGCCTAACTTGCACCAGACTCCGCATTCAGTTAACTTGACTACACACAGCCGTGTGGACGTAAGGACACGAGAGAAGTGGCAATTGCCTGCCTTAAAGTGTGATGGATGGATGTCATCATTTTTTAAAAATAATATATATTAAAAGTATAAGGTGTTGCGCAGGCTTCGTCTATAGTACAAGACATACGACACTAAATGACAGTAACGTGCTATGAATAAAATAGAAATTGCTTAAAAGCCATTGCAAGACTGCCTCGGTGGCGTAGTTGTACTGCATGCGCGGTACGACAGCGCTCTGAGGTCCTGGGTTCGAATCCCGGATCGGGCAAAGTGATTTGGGTTTTTCTGCTCAGTATCAGCCCGGAGTCTGGAATTTGTGCCCGATATGGCGATAGGTTCGCCCCCTATCATGGGAAGGAACACAATTGGGGAAAAGTTAGCGCCTCTGCATACCCCTTTGGGGATATATGTGTGATTGTGTGTGCGTGTGTGTTAAAAGCCATTGCCTGCCTTAAAGTGTGATGGATGGATGTCATCATTTTTTAAAAATAATATATATTAAAAGTATAAGGTGTTGCGCAGGCTTCGTCTATAGTACAAGACATACGACACTAAATGACAGTAACGTGCTATGAATAAAATAGAAATTGCTTAAAAGCCATTGCAAGACTGCCTCGGTGGCGTAGTTGTACTGCATGCGCGGTACGACAGCGCTCTGAGGTCCTGGGTTCGAATCCCGGATCGGGCAAAGTGATTTGGGTTTTTCTGCTCAGTATCAGCCCGGAGTCTGGAATTTGTGCCCGATATGGCGATAGGTTCGCCCCCTATCATGGGAAGGAACACAATTGGGGAAAAGTTAGCGCCTCTGCATACCCCTTTGGGGATATATGTGTGATTGTGTGTGCGTGTGTGTTAAAAGCCATTTACTTGAATCACCTGTCAGTTGCAGCGCTATGTTATACAAACTAAACAGTAAATACCTATTTTATTAAAAGAGATACACCTGCTGCCCCATATATTCGATGTGTGCATGGAGAGAAAATATTATTCTTCGTGCATATTATTGTTATACCTTGTTTTAAACCTGATCCGGTAGGAAAATGTCGAGCTAAAATACAAGTTATATGATACAATAAATATATTTTCCATTCGCTACAGTCTCAATACATTTAATACTGGATATTTAATGTTTGTATTTAAACGGTCACCATAGGTTATATTGTACTGTGCTGCAATGTTATAGAATCGTTCCAAATAAGATAATTAATTGTTATTATATTATTGTTTTACTATTCTATATAACTCAGTTTTTTTATAAGTACGGATTACCAAAAATAGAATCAGGTTAGCTTAGTTTTTCCATAGAACTACTTATATTCATTTAGAATAATATCAACTAAATCAGTTACCATAGTCATGGATTCCCTAATCATCAAATGGACTTTATTTGTATCCCAGAACATAATTATTACCTATTTGTAAATAAATTTGAATAATTTTTCGCTGTATTCAATTTATAAATACCACATATCGGGTGGCCGAAAGACACTTGAAAATAATATTCATTACGCAGTATATTATATTGTTAGAAAAATATTCATTGTTTTATTATGCAAATATCTAAGTACATAATATTATATACTATGTTGAATGTTCTTTCTCCTAAGGCCGACGCAGAAATGGCAGAGCGTAGCGCTGATAATTTTTTACTGTTAAACTATTATAGACATTGACATCATTGATTTAATCTTTAAAATCCATTAACACAAGAATAATTTGTATTACATTGTTGTGTTAATTTAATTGATTTTGAATATTATTTCAATGAAGTTCATGTCGATAATAGCATGACAATAAAAAAATCTCGCCCAGCTCCCGGCTTCCGCTTAAACTCTGCACAACCGTGTGTGACAAAGTCTTATTCACAGCGAAAATCTCGAGCTCCTTCGAAACTTCATCCGTTGCATATTATTTTATTCATAAGATGAAATCGTGAGGGAAATGTGGAATGAAGCGGAAATATTTCAACAATATATACTTCTGCCAGGACATTTGCAAAGCTTTGGGATTTGAACAGATGTGGAAAGCAAAGAGTACTTTGAATAAACCAGTGCGAAAATATTCCTTAAGACTAACTTATTAGTGTTAGCAACAACAGATTCTATGTTTAAAGCAACAAATATAATATTTCAGGACTTTAGTCCAATACATATAGTTGAGACTGGAACAACATTATGTATTTTATGGAAGTCGAATTCACAGCCGCTTGCTTCATATTCAAGGTCCTAAGCAGGCTTTATGAAACATCTTATATATTAAAGACAGAGACAATTCGCGCTCACACCCGCCATTGCTACTTTTAAGCCAGGATCAACAGTGGAACGCATTGACACAGAGCGGTGAACCTCGGCGAGTGTTTGGAAACACAAATCGGTCTTAAACCCGCAACTAAATGAATCAAATATGGAGGAGGTGGAATGTGTTAGTGACTTTAGGCTTATTAGGTGGTAAGCTACCGTTAAGTCATTAAGGCACTAATTTCTTCGGAAGAACCGTCTCATTTCTCAGTAATGCTGTTTTGTATTTTTTTTTATTGCTGTGAATGACGAGACGAGCTTGCCGTTCGCCTGATGGTAAGTGATACGACCGCCCATAAACAGTAGAAACACCATCCAACATCCTGAAATACAAAGTATTGTTTGGTATTCTACTGCGCTCGCTATCTTGAGGTGTGAGATGTTAAGTCTCATTATGTCTAGTAGTTGCACTGGCTACAATGTCCTTCAAACTGGAACACACACTACATACTGCTGCTTGGCGGCAGAAATAGATACAGCGTTGGTACCTACCCAGGTGGACTCTCACATGAGAGACCTACTATCAGTAGTATACCATTATCATTGTATCATTGTAATTTGTATTACAGAAATTACCCAGTCTAACCAGATTTCTGCAGCGACAGATATAATCTATACTACTCGCAGATAAAAACCTAACAAACGTCGTGCCAGGAAATGCACAAGATAAATATGAAGAGGTCTTCACGTACGTATGCCATTTCGCTTCCATTTTCACTCTGTACGGAGTTGCTTTCAATTTATCTGAACGTACCAATGGTTTCCGGTTATTTCCCACGGGACATCATACGGTTAAAGTCTTGCTGTACCCCTTGTTTGTTATAGTTAAATTTCTGGATGAGTTTATTTTTTTAAAAGTATGCTGTATTATTTCCTAATATCTCTTGTCTCGGTATTTTTATACTTACTCATTGTTTTATACGTACGCTTTATTTTACATTGATATGTGATCTGAAATTGTGCACTATTATTTAATTTCGGTTTAATTCGAAATTAAAGATTTTTACATGTACTTATATGTAGTTTTAATTCAATTGTGGTGAACTCTAAATGACAATATACAACTCTATCTACATTCCCGCATTGCTCTGAAGGGAAGTGGACAATTAATATTTCCAACTCCTCCCTATCTTTCTATTTGATTAATTTCGTTGCGGGATAATGACATATTAGTTTTCCCTGAGATTCGGCGAGCTTCACCGCTCGGTGTCATACAATGTCACTGCTGCTCCTGGCTTACAGGAGTTGCAGTGGTGGGTGTGAGGGCGGGAAAGTCTCTATATACATTCACTTCTTCATTCATAATCAGTCCTTTTTATTTTACCTTCTTTATTCCCTTTATAATTTAAATATTCTACTAAACAAGGCGTTTAAAAGTCAATATTTGTTGATGTTTTTCTCATGTAAAAGTTGATAAAATCTTTAAAAATCTAACTAAGGTGGTTTTTGTGTTACAATCAATAAATTAGTACAGATTAGTAGCATCTGTTTGTTTAAATGTCAAATTCTTCAATAAAAAAAAACAGTAATTTTCGTTTATTAAAATCAATAAAAATACAGATTTGCGGCATTTCTTTATTCAGTTCTCAATTTAGTCAATCGAAAATTTAATAAAATAGATAGTTAAGCTAAAATAATCTTTGTGAACTTTGATTCATAATATATATTTCAATTTCTGCTATCTTTGCGATTATAAGCGAGCGTTCATGTCTCAAAAACAAATATTAATCAAAAATACCCAATATTCTTTATACCTTTAGACCTATTCAAGCAGAAATCTTAAATCATTCGGAAAGTTTTTTAGGAGACACAAATAAAATAAATAACCAAATTACTTTTTTATAGTTCCGTAGAGGGCTCTCTTTGACCTAATGGAATGTATATTTCTAAATGAATTTCGAAGAAATGTATGATAACAAAGGTAGAAAATAAGGTACGGCAAAGATTTATATATACTTTTCTACAAAGCGGTTTTTAGTATGGGAAATAAAATAAAAACTACCAATTTAAATAAAATATATTTTTATAGCAAGGTTTGGCGAGTGAGCGTGTGGGCTTCTGATGTAAAATGATCTTCAACGCCCATTAACACGATCAATCTCAAAAGAATTATAGGTGTATTATCAACCTTAAAGTAAAGGCGAATAGATCACTGAGTGACTTTATTTGAACTACTTATTGAACTACTCATGGTTCTCATTAGTTGAATAAACATAACCATGGTCTTTATAGTGGGTGACCAATAAATAGCATAGTATATATGGCGAAGACTGCCGGTTGCGTAGTTATTTTGTGTACATACGCAGTACAACACAGTATGTCTGGCTCTTAGTATATTTTTCGATGTTCCAATGCCTTTTGGAAGAAGGCATCTGGTATTCAATTTTCTATTAGTTCGCCTAAAATACTCTCGCGGAGTGTCGTAAAATTTTATTTATATTGGATTTCTTTAGTATTCTTTTGCAATGTCTATTTGTATATTGTGATCGCAATAAGTCGTTTTTTCCATTTTGTTTTCAATGAATGAGTATTAGTTTCAAAATAAAAGATTGTTTTGGATTCAATATTACTTACATCAAATTCTTTATAAGTGCATTTATGGTTCAACTAGCTATTGCTCGCGGCTTCGCCCGCGTGAAGGAGTTTTCCGGGATAAAAGTCCACTGTATGATAAAAGTCTTGCTACATATTTTGCCGGTACTGATAGGTTCAAACTAATTTTATCCCCATGGGGGTTGAATTTATCAAAATCCTATTTAAGCGAACGTCTTCATCATAGTAGCTCCAACCTTTAATTTCAGTTCAATCAGTCGAAAATTTAAGAAGATTTATACAAACTTTCATCCCCTATTTTATCCCCTTAGGGGTGGTATTTATCAAAATCCTTTCTTAGGGGATGCCTACGTCATAGTAGCTTTATGCATGCAAAGTCTGAGCCCGATCGGTTTAAAATTTCCAAAATTTCATCCCCCATTTTATCCCCTTGGGGGTAGAATTAATTAAAATTATTTCTTAGCGGATTGCTACGTCATAACATCTATTTTCATGCCAAATTTCAGCCCGATCCGTCCTGTGGTTTGGGCTGTGCGTTGATAGATCACTATGTCAGTCAGTCAGTCACCTTTGAGTTATATATATTTAGAATTCTTTAAATAAACAAATTTAAACAAAATACAAAACCCTTGAAGACTTCATAATTATCCGATGGTGCAAAAGAAGGTAATATTTTTTTATTGTTGTAAACGTAAATGAATTACAATATATACTAAATGGTGTAGATTGAATTAAATTATTTGTAGAAGTGAAGGTGCCAAAAAATCAATAAGATGAACCTTGGTCATTATAATGGGCATAATTATAAAATATATAACCAACTAGAGAACATATGTATCAAGAATAGGTCACGTTATATTCTTGGTCAAATTGAATTGCAGCAAATATAATAATTTCTATGATGCTTCGTTATCCGTCAAATTCTGGATGTGCTAGATGAGTTTAACTTTTTTTATATATGCTCATGTGAATATAAGACTGCATACTTAATCTAAAATTTAGATACATTAATATTCACCTTTGATTTTTTTTATGAAGTCAAACTACATATATTTATATTACAATAATAATAAGAGACAAAAAGCGGCGTGGTTGTGCATTTAAAATAAAATACTACTATCTGTAGCAAATAAAATAAACAATATTAAAGCAAAGTCAGCTACAGCACAGTTCCAATATCTACAAGGACGCTTGACACCACTTCTCTGAAAATATGTAATTCAAAAAGGTTGGATTGCGAGCCATTTGTTTGGATCGACGACAGCCCGCAAAAAGGGTTGAAAAATGTGCCAGATTTAGCCACGAGTCGCCACGTATTCGGAATACGCAGGACTTGCTTCGAATTAAATTACTTAGTACTAGGGATTTATTAGCGGCCATTTTTGCTGGAATATGTTACCATTGTTCTTGTTACGTTTAAATGTATGACGAAACGAGTATAGTTAGCTCTCAAGTTAAGTTTACAGTAGCATTTGCTAGTCTATTAGCTTGACCTATTACAATATATTGAGTTAAATTATTTTTCAGGGGACTACAGTGACAATCCCGTGACCGTGAAAGCTGAAGTCTATGAATTGTCGGAAAAATTTTTTTATAAAAAGCCACGATAAAACCGGAAAAATAGTTTTATTTTACGTCTAACATTCGCGTAAACATAAATCATTTTAATTTTAACTTCACTACAATACGTTTCTCGTACTGTAAGAAAGAACGACATCTCGCTCGTAACATTATGAAACGCGCATTAACCTGACGAATTCGGGACACGTAAAAGTGTTGTTTTTGTAAACAAAGGTGCCGTTTTTAGACAGGTCACGTTTATATAAATAATATATGAACCCTTGACCTTCTGTATATCCTTGAGTGACGTGAGAAAAGCCCGGATGGGGTGCGGGTAACAACACTACTTACCCGGATCCTGTAATCTTTAATTCGGCAGTATTTGGAATCCGTTGGTGAGATTACAGTATTGATTCCACGTTAGGGGTATATTTATTGGGTTTCGGAGTAAAGGATTTTGGTCTTATCAGAAACAGACTTATAATGCAATCAAGTTTGGATTATTTTGTCTTGACGTAATGAGCTTCTGTGATTTAGTAGTTATTTAGTCCACTATTTTTATTATTTGGAGATGTTTTTCGTATACAGATTTTCTCGTAGCATATAGCTGAATAGGAGGCCCATTGTTGGTGCCATAATTGCTTATGTAATGTAGGATTTTGTGTTCTTAATTTTTATTGTCGTTCCAGCAATAAACTTCTGTTTTTCTTTCTTGTATTATTTTGCTGGTCAATTAAAAGTAAGCGATTATTTATTTCGCCTACACAATATTATGTCACATGACATGCTAGAGGTACGTGCCCTGGAATTAAAGACATTTTCATTACGAAATTTAATTTTACTTACATTAGCCTGTTGCCACTTATTATCAAATTAAATTAAAGAATATACGATTAAATATGAAGAAACAATACTTTCTATCGAAACAAAGAATTATGTCAGAATTTTTTCAGCGTTTGAAAATATCAGAAAGCTGACTTGTAAAGCAAAATAAATGGAAATATAAAAGGTTTGAGCGAGCTTTTGTTCAGCAATAAAGCTCGGTACACAAGCGTATAGTTCGGACGAATACCGCTGAGTTTTACAAATGCCAGCCGCTGTTAGGTTTATAGTTCATACATTATTATGCCCTTTATCTCTGAAGGGGTAGGCAGATGCATATGTAGTGCATCTACTTTTCGACGTGTTTATTCCGTCCCATGATGTGATATACATAGTAGTATGAAAACAATCTGTTGATAGGATTTTGGTTCTATTTTATGTCGAGTGACTGTGTCATAAGCTTATATCATCCACTTGCCTTAGTTTATCTACTTAATAATTATGAATAAATTATAATTTATGTCAAGATTTTTTCACTGAGCGATCCTATACATTCTTTTCCTGAAATTTTACTACGATTTTTTTACAGGTACAGCAAAGCAACGCCTGCACCAAGTGGAGTGGTGTTTAGATAGCTGATATATTACCAATTAAGGAAAGATGATTAATTATCCCTCGCGACTCGAGAAAATTATGCCTTGTTAACGTTTCCCAAGCGTGTGTATCAGCCTTAATGTGGAACAGCAGCGCGGAACATAAATCTTAGGTTTGTTATGGTGAGGAGATTAAAATTGTCGAAGTTTGAATTTCCGTTTGCAAATAGCTGGACTGCCTGGCCCCTTTCTCGATTCAGAACTTGGCTAGCCTTAGGGAGGAAATATATGAAATAAATATGTTAAAAATGAGTAAATTTATTTTTAGTTTCTATGAAGGATAGGTGGCAAAGGCTTTTAAATTGATATTTATAAGTTAACGTCTTTAATATAAGAAAATGTAAAGGTAAGTGAAGGTTCTGGGATCGACTCCTAGACCAACAATTATTTGAGTTCGATTCAAAATATTCACGTGGGTTTTGTGCCTAAAAAAGATGTCCACCTCTTGGCAGAATGGCGGCTAATCACACCTTGTGCTTCTAACCATTTGAGGATAAAGGCGTGACTATGTAACTTTGTATTCAATCTTGTCATATTCATTTTGTCGTCTAGACCTGTTGCTTCCCGAACATTTCATTTATCACAGTCACAAATTCGTATAAATTACGTAGATTAAATGCATTGTTCTTTGTGGCTTTGCACGCAGTTACTGGACCCTATTATTTGCTTTTCTTTGTTCTGAGGCAATCTTTGAAATTAGAAACCAGAGATGAATATGTAGATTTATGTGTTTAACTTAAATTGGTGATTTTTTTTTTACGAGCTCGATAAATAGACCTCACTGCACCTGATGGTAAATGGAGTGGGGTTCAATAGAATGTCCACTGACGAGAGATGATTACCCCGCGACAGTCGACACGATTACGCCGGCCTGTTAGAACCGGATATACACAGGCTGATCCCGGAACGCGACACACTTACATGGGCCACTATGGCTGGTTTTAACACCTTGTAGGTGCTCGCTATACGTGCGGATATAAAATATATCTATCCTACCATGGTATTTTGGCATTCGGAAAATCTACTTCCTATATAATTATTGAACAACTTTTTACCTAGCAAAATAAACAAAAACATATCATCTCTTATCCCCGAAGGGGTAGGCAGAGGTGTAATAGAGCCCTCACTTTCCAAGTGTGTTCCGCGGCCCGCCCAATGATTTGGGGCCGAGCCTTTCGCCATATCGGGCCAAAATTCTAGACACCGGGTAGATATTTATTAAGCAGAAAAACCCAGAGCGATGTCGATGTACGCCACCAAGGCAGTAAATTGTATTTTTATCAAAATTCTTAATGATTCCTAATTACCCCTGTAATTGCGAGACGAAACAATGTAATCAGTGAAGTGGCCCGTAAATAAAAGAGAGTCTCGCGTCTTTTCTTTGTAAAAAGTTTCTGAGAGACAAGTAATTAGAAAGTGCATGTGTGGGTTTAAACGTTTCTTTTTAGTATACAACTGTGAAGTCTTGTGTTAATTGATTTCACTTTACGAGTTAAATTAAAATGTATAATTGGTTTCTTTAGTATTGTGGCGTGAGCAATGCACGTTTTTTTATTAAATAAATCTTACTTTAAACTTGTAATACAGATAGATATTTGCTGGTAGTAAATTACCGTATACAAGGTGTTAAAACCCGCCATAGTGACCCACGTAAGTTTGCCGCTTTCTGGGATCAGCCTGTGTATGTCCAGTTCGAAAAGGCCGGCATAATTGTATCGGCTGCAAGGCGTAATCATCTCTGGTCAGTCAACATTCTATTGGACTCCACTCGACTTACCATCTGATGCAGTGCGATCAGTTTGGCGTGCTTGTATAAAAAAAGTCAATTTAATCACCGAGCAGTAAATAATCTTAAGGCTGTACTCCAGAAGAGCCATTGACATGATTTAGCTCGATCAGGGATATTTACTTTCCATGACATAACAAAGTAAAGTCTATCGTTTTACTTACAGCTTACTTCAAACCGGGCAACTTGTGGTACTTTTTAAACCTATGATTCAGATCACGTACTTTTTTGAAATATAGCTTATATATTATATAAGCAACTTCTTCAGCAATACAGCCATGCTATGTGCCAGCTTTAACGTGTGTTAGTCCACAATTTACTTACTATGAGTAATTTAAACTTCACTCAAATACTTGCGGTAGTTTCTATGCGTGCATAAACCAATTATATTTGAAACATCGGGAAGATTCACCTTTATAATCTCAGTAATGCTTAAATTAATGTTTAAAACGGCAATAACTTGTATTGTCGGTAAAAGCATGTCCGATTCCATAATATTCAAAGCTTGTTTGTAACTAAAGTCCGACTGACGAGATCTGCACTCTCGCACGCAACGCCTCGGGAATTCATTAACTCCATTGAAACTACGGGGATTGATGCATTTGCATTTGTGTACAAGTATTTTGATGTTTGTAGTAGAACCAGGTATTTCTAACAGTACCGCTCACATCGACAAGGTTTGCATCGGCAAGTTGTTGCCTGGTTTAACATTTTACTGTTCCGTTTCCAAAGATAAAATGTATTTCATTAGTTAATCCAATGAACTTTTGGACATTCGTTCGGCAGTCCCTTCCACGGACAATTACTATTTTGAACAAAACATACAAAGTGATAAATTCTCCAATAACTATCACATTTTCGATATTAATAGGACAGTAAAACAAAAGTATATTTTATACGGGATTATTTTGAAATTGCGTTAAAAAATTTAACCACATACTCGTTTTTACCTATGCTAACATTATGTCAAAAATCATTTATGAATAACGAATATTTGCGCCGAAAATCCCGGTTGTATTTTTCTGATTATTTAATAATTTTGTAGTTTAATGCGAATATGGCGTGTGCGTGAAAATATTTTTGACTGAAAGTATGATGTTGCCGCTGCGACGAATATTCTTAGAGTAGTAGTAGTGGCATTAGGGCGTGTAAAATTAAAATTACTTTTTATTGATATTTATTTTGTTCGAAACACATTCTTTTTAATTTTACACCTTCAGTTCGGGTAACGTATTGTAAAGTATAATTAATTTACATGTAAATGCGTATGTGGTTTCATTTAGTAACGCAATGTCAAAATGACGCTGTATAAATATAAGAATAAGTTAAGTAAGAACTGTTTACCTTAAATATTACTATATTCAAATCAAGGGTAGGTATATAAAAGTATCAAAAGGTAAAAGTTAACCAACACAAAGATAATGCCAGAACTTTGATTAAAAACGTTGTTATGAAAGACATAAATTTATTTTAATGCAAAGTCCCAGCTGGAAGCACTAAAAATAAATTCTCCTGAACATTTAACATTGAAAGATTGCAGTTTGAAAAATGAAGGCGGATGACTAAAAACGTTTCTTTGTTTCAGCGATAATTGTGTTACATCTCATAATGAAATGTGAATTGCGATCGACTTGTGGAACCTCCTCGTAAGTTTCTCGTCTCGACATAAGTTGACGATAAAGGATGATGCATCATCATCAATACCAGGAGTTGACGTTAAAGGTACCTTGATGCATAATCATTATTACAAGGACTTCAAGTCCACTGTTGAACATAGACATTCCCTAAGATTTCCAACTGGACCTCCTGATGCCAATAAATACCAGATCGAGTACACAGTTGACCTAGTAAAAGTCACAGGTGGTCGCTGGGCCGCTTCCAATAGGTCGATCTGGAAATCTTTGGGGGAGGCCTATGTTCAGTAGTGGACGTCCTGCGACTGATGATGATGATGAGATCGAGTAAGGAGTAAGATGATACATCGTTTTTGCAGATCTTTACGATCATAAATTCATATTGAGGGTATTTCAATTTTGTCGTTGGCATATCCACACAAAAGTAGCTGAATACATTTAAAATTTCAAATCGCTTTTTAATTTTTGTGTCCGTATCAACAACAGCTTTTTTCTCACTAAAATAAATTTTAAAGGATATACTTTATTTTAGAAAAAAAAAACAATTGAAGTGTGTAAAAGCTTGTGAAGTTTTGAATTTGTTCAGCTACTTTTGTGGCTGACTGTACATCTAACCTGTCTTTCCTCAGCTGAAGATCGTGACCGCAGTACGCGAGTCTGTAAGGGCCCTTCATCTGGTTCTATCACCGGCGGCGTGAAATGCTCCGTGCAGATTGATTTGCAAAGGTTTAGTGAATCGTTCAAAGATAGTATTTAATACAGGGCTGATATTAGTATATTATATTTAAATGACATTATGTAAGACTGAATATATTAATTATGCTTAGGTCATTGCACATTCCCGTAGAATACTTACTTCGCCAAAAGCCTTTCTAAATCAGGCAATGTAGTTAAGATATTCTTAGCTTCTTGACATATCTCTACATTTTCGAACAATGATTTCACTGCCTGTTGACGTTCTTCGATAACCTTGATGTTACAACTTGGCGCGCATTAAGCCGGCCTTTAGCTTCTGCTTTTCCGATAAATTAAAGTATGAAGTACAGTCAGCCTTAAATTTGTTGATATACATATTTTTTTACTGCTTTGAATGACGAGACGAACCTGCCGTTCGCCTGATGGTAAGCGATACGACCGCCAATAAATAGAAGAAACACCATCCAACACCTTGAATTACAAAGTATTGTTTGGTATTCCACTACGCTCCTCATCCTCAGACATAAGATGTTAAGTCTTATTATGTCCAGTAGTTACACTGACTACAATGTCCTTCAAACCGGAACACAATAGTGAATACACAATGTTTCTTGGCGGCACAAATAGACCTACCACCAGGGAACCAGTAAAGTAAAACCAAAATTATGACTTACACAGTAATAAACATTCTTTTTTCTGTCAATTTATTCATTTGGGGCATTAACATTACAATGAAATAATGGACGCATAAAAGGTCGATGCGAAATTAATATTTTATCAAACGGCATTATACATTGCACGCGCATTGTTTTAATAATTTCATTATCATTTTTAATCATCGGCGAGACCGCGTCCCTTTGTTTTCAATTTTATAAATAAGTACCAAAGTTTCGTAATCCCGCGGAATGAGATAAAAATCTCTTTTTGATTTTTTCACGAGTTGTTTTATCCGAGAGAAATACAAACGGATATTTCGTTTATTTTATTGTAAGCGCCATGACTAATTAATTTCGAAGTTGTGTGAAGTCTACCAAACCGCACTAGGCCAGCATGGTGGACTAAGGCTTAATCCCTCTCAGTAGTAGAGGAGGCCCGTGGTCAGCAGTGGGCAAGTATATAATACAGGGCTGATATTATTATTATTATTATTAAGCGCCATGACTACTCATAAACTTTTCTAAATAGAACTTTAAATTACAAAGTACTAATACAATCACTCCCTCAGTGGCGTAGTTAAATGCGTGCGCGGTACGACACCGCTTTGGGGTTGCGGGTTCGAATCCCGGGTCGGGCAAATTTTTTTCTTTATCAGTATCAACCCGAGGTCTGGAATCTGTGCCCGTTATGGTTTAGATTCGACTCTTATAACGTCATGGAACACATGAGGCAAAAAGTGGATTTTGCCTATACCTTAGGAATATAGGCGTGTGTGTTTTGTTTCTTAATACAATCACTGTGAATAAATGAAACTGTGTTAACAAATTAGTCGTTCGCTTTATAATATGCTATGTCTATTTAAAACAGCTTTCCATCACAAAGAACTGTGAATAACAAAGTACACCGCGCCCGTCATCCTCAGACATTATATTAAGCCTCATAATGCCCGGTAATTAAACTGGCTACAATGCCCTTCAAACAATAACAACTTATAATTCATATCAGTGGAAGCTACAAATTAGACCAATGTACCTCATATCTGCTATACAGACTTACCTTCTTTTTTATTCTTATTATTTACTGGTGGTAAGTTATTTGTGTTCGTTTGGACAGCAACAACCATACACAAGGGATAAAACCGGCAATAGTGGCCCAAGAGTCTAGGGCTCCGGAATCAGCCTTTGTATAATGGGTTTCATATTGGCTGCAAGTGATAATCATCTCGCGCCAATCGCCACTATCTGGCCCTTACAACACTAATCCGGGGCAGTGTTGTCACTGTTCTGCCGGAATATAAAATCTAGCACTTCAGTGACTTCATCGTACTTGGCAACAAAGGGAAAACCAAGAAAACAGCAAGCGTCATGCTTTGATAATCGGTAAAATTTTACCAGCCTAAAGCTTTGTATTGTATTTTCGTTTGAAAACCGATTCGTTGTCCACACACAACAGATCAACAAAGCTTTTACAAAAAGCTCTTGTGATAATGTCACAGCCTAAGCGTCTAAACAAGAATAGGCTCACGTTACACGCTTGTATAGAACCGCGCTGTCAGAGATAAAAAGTCGGTTTTACATGAATGTGGTTTCAATGAGACGGTTTAAACAGAATTTCGCTTGTCTCTGTCTGTAGCAGCACTGATTTGTCAATTATCAGATATAAATTATGAGCTGAATGAATATAAATGTTGAACAATTGATTAACGTTTTTCATTCTTTCAGTTCGATGGTTCACAGTGTAATTGACGGAAGCGACATTTTTTAATTGAGAATAAGTACAAAAAGCACGGAAAAATGTACTGAAACCAAATATAAATAAAACTCAATGTCGCAAATAAATGTCGGTTTAGTAAATTAGCCTACTGATCATCGAGTTCTAGTTTTTAATTTGTTTATGTTAATTTATTAATGTATCACTTTTATTTATGTTGTAAAAATCTTCACTCGGAATAAAAGTATAGAATGAATAGACATTGGGACTTTTTGCATTTAAATTAAATTTTATCCGTTCAGTAGTTACAACTTTACGTCTTATATCATTGTAGATTATATGGATACTACACAGAATCGAGTAATAAAACCTTTAAGCATTGCGCAATACACATTCTATGACGGCTGGAATGGTCAAAGCGAAGTTGAAAACACGTTGCAAACATTCCAGATAGATGGACTAGAATTGAATGGTCTAGTCTAGATTTAAGTGACATTTGATACAAAATTACAAAATAGTTTTTACTTTAATAACATAATGCTACGAAGCTACCGTATATTTTAGTGCTTTTAAAACTGAGCATTTTATTTAGCAAATTCTTAATAAAAAAGCGAAGCAATTACATGGTGCCGAGCTACGATACCGGATTTAAAAGAATCAGCAAAAAAGTTAGAGGTAAACAAAACTTGCTTTCGCGTTGCATGAAATTCTATCGAAAAAAATATTTTACTGGAATCGTAGATTTACCAGGCATTAATAACGCATTATATAAATAAATATAATTCCGAAACAAGGATAGATGATGCGCAGGTATAATATAAATAATATCAGCTCTGTATCACTGTCCCACTGTTGGGCACGGGCCTCCTCTACTACTGAGAGGGATTAGGCCTTAGTCCACCACGCTGGCCTAGTGCGGATTGGTAGACTTTACACACCTTCGAAATGCCTATAGAGAACTTCACCGTTAAAGCAAGCGATAACTCACAAAGAATACACACATATCTTTTACAAGTCAGAGGTTTGTGCCCTTGACATTTGAACTTGTGGACATTCGTCTTGGTAGTTCGTTCCACATCTATCTAGGCTATCGCCGCTCTTATGCGTAAGAAAATTCTTTAATTAGTAAATAATACACAACCAAAAAGAATATAGAGAGATGTTATATTTTCATCTATAATTGTGATTTAATATTATAGCTTTATACAAAACAAACACACATCATTTCTTTATCGAAAGGGAAGGTACAGGTGCTACCAGGGCACTAACTTTTCGCCATGTGTGTTGCGTGATGTGATAGGGGTCGAGCCTGTATCCATATCGGGCACAAAGACTCCGGGCAGAAAAACTTAACACCAGTTTGCTCGAACTGGGGTTCGAACCAACGACTTTAGAGCGATAATCAAACCGCGTAATACAAGTACGCCATCAATGTAGTTACATAGATAGCTTTATAAAGTTCAATTACACAAACATTTGACAAATAAAGAAACGGACGTCATTCTAAAGTTATGAACACATATTTGTCAAAACAGTGCGTTCTCACCACAATTTCCCAGCGTGGCGGCGTCAGTGACGTGGGTAACATTTGTATTTGACGGAACGAAAACCCGAGAGAATAGAACAACTAACGTTTATGAATGGAGCTGTAAAAGGTATTTTGGGTAGGAAATATATTTTTTTACCTTCTGTAAATGTAATTGAATGAAAATGAATTCGCTCTCACTTTTCTGAGTTCGATTTCTAGGGATACAACATTTTTAGAGCGGATTAAAATTTCATAATAATCCGTTCAGTAGATTTTGATTAAATCGATAACATACAGAAAGACAAAAAAGAGGACTTTGTTTTATAATATGTGTAGATTGCAACCTACACGTTGGAATCTACGAACAACGAGAAAGAAGCGGTTATTGAATTACGTTCGTCAGATTTTGCAGTCTGTGACCTGATTGTGACCAAAGTATGTACCGGATAGACGTACGGTAATAATATCGGAAAAATGTTCTAAAGATGTCGCGTGATTAGTCTAAAAGTATTTGTAGTGTAACAGTTCTTTTAATTTTATAAACCTCTGGAATAATAAAATATTAAATCAACAATCTTGAAAATAATTTTAAATATGGAATAGTTTGTCCTTAGATTATCCTTACAATGAACAAAGAAACATAATACCTAATAAATATGCTAACAATTATTGTTCGAATTTGAATAGTAAATACGTAACGTACGTAATACATAGTCAGATACTGGCCAGTATAATTTTGTGACCGACTGGAAAACCTATGTAGGTGGTGGACAGTTATAGAAAAAATATTATCCTAACATTTTAGAAAATATGTTATAATTAGGAAGAATGGCTTTCTGCTTTAGTCTATATTACAACGAATAAGTAAAAACATAAACGTTTGAAAATGTGCAAATAATCATGTTCGATTTTTAAATGTAATCACGTAGTTCTAGTGAGGTCACCTTTATTATTTTTACCGAACTAGGCAGCGACTACAGACGTTTATAAATGAAGTGAATAACGCGTCATTGTTTTTCGTTCCACAGTCGTGTTGTCGGGCCACCCTGTGATTCAGAAAAGCACGATGTCTTATTGCATCTGTAAAGATACAAAGTCTCTTGTTAGTCGCCATTTGTATGTATGTGTACTTATGTATGTATGCTCGTGCGCTTAGTATAAAAATGTTAGTTGAGTAAATGAGTTAATGGGTTTGTGCGTGCTAAAAAGGGGTTTGCAGTTATGTGTGTCGTGCGCAAAGAATGATTGAGATGTTTGTAAAATCATTTATTGCTCATTGATCAATATTACAAAAAATAATTCCACACAGATACCCTCTTTCCATATTTTTACAACTCCTAAACAAAATAACAGCATTTTTATGGATTACTTTGGAAATTGAATATAAAAGATAAATAATACATCCAGATGGCCTAAGAAATATGTCAAGGTTATTGAAGTTTTATTGTAATAAGTTTTACTCAATAACCCGTATGTTTCGGATGAGGTGTAAATATATATCTTGTAATTTCCCCTATTATTATATAAAATATTATTATTATTAATTTAGCATAAGTATGACACCAATGAGGTTTATGTCTAATTATAAATATATCTAACAATGTAGTGAATTAATTATATTAAGAATTATTATGTTGGTAACTCTCAATTGCAATTGTTTATTTAATATTTTCTTGTTGGCAACACTGCATTGAAATTGTTTATAAAATAGGGTGCAACAGTCATTTGAGCCCTCTTGTATTGTGGATCGCCTAATAAACAACACCTCTTGGCACTTCGTGTTATTCATTCGAAGACCCGGACCAGACCATTCCTCGCATCCTGCTCGTCATATTTCAGAAGTGGGATCAGAAAATGCCGCCGTATTACACAGGACTGCGTAAGAGGAAACTCAGCAACACTTCTACTGAAGCAACTAGTGAAGAAGAAAACGATAGCAATTTTTTTCTTCTTTTGCAATACCACCCAATGAAGGACTGCTGCCACGTTCATCAAGAAAGAGGAGAGTTACCCATCTTGATGCTGAAATCATCCCAAAATTTGATCCGGGACAGAAGACAACTAATGTACAAGGTTGGTTACACAAAATCGATCAATTAGGAGATTTATATGAGTGGGAAGAGCGCGATAAAATCTTCGCCATGCAAATTCGTCTTCGGGGAGCAGCCCGAGAATGGTATGACGATCTAGATGATTACGGCGCTTCTTGGGCCATCTGGAAAGACAGATTAACAAAAGCTTTTCCCCGCTCCACTGATTTTGTTGACCGTCTCGAAGAGATGTTGGCACGAAAAAAAAAGCAATGACGAAACTATGACCAAATATTTCCATGTTAAGATTTCTTTGCTTAAGAAATGTAGTTTGGAAGGAGCAGCAGCTATATCCTGCGTAATCCGAGGATTGCCCGTGGAGTTACAAGCAAACGCAAAAGCATATAGTTGTGATACAGCAGAAGAACTTTACTATGGTTTTTTATCATCTCTTGAAAATTATAAAAAGTTAGAAGCGAAATCATCCGATTCTAAATCGACCTGGCAACGAGGAACGGCAACCAACATCGCCCCCAAGATGTGCTACAACTGCCGTAAGACTGGACATGAAATTCGGGACTGCAAATCCGTGCGCTGCCAAATTTGTCAACGGCTGGGCCACTCTGCCACGTCTTGCTGGTATGCTGCCGGGACATCTCAGACCGTCCCTAGGACAGCACAATACACCACGACTCAGCAGCAAGGAATACAGGCACCTCAGCGGCCAATGCAGGTGTGTAATGTATATTTTACCTCTTACAAACCTTTATCTCAATTGTATACGAAAACGATATCTATCAATAATCATACAGCATTGGCTTATATTGATACAGGTAGTAGAGTAAATATAATAACCTCAAATATTAAACAGAAATTGAAATTAAATTACTTACCATCAAATATTGTAATGCGAGGCTTCGGTGGTTTGCATATACCGTCATTAGGAAAAGTACAGTTTAACCTTCATATAGATGACGTGTACATTACAACTTGTGCTGAAATTACCGATGCTAATCTTAGTAATATAGATCTCATTATTGGACAACCTGTGCTTAGCCATCCAAACATTAGTCTTGTGGTGACGTCTCGAACAGTAACTTTGTTTACAACCGACACTACACAACACTTATCAGGGATCTCACTAAATAGTAGTGATTTTATTTCAAAAGTTTCGCTATTTACGTGCAATGACGTTGAGCTGTTTCCAGGCTGTAGCTGTGATATAAACGTTTACACCAATCACAATATGAATACTAATATTCTCCTAGTTACTAGACCAGTTTTATTCATGTTGGGAAAAAAATCATACCATATACCACAAACTATTTTAACACAAAAACCATATCAGTTACGTATTATAAATATTGGTAACACAATTATACAATGGCAATCTGATAAGTTAGTCACTCGCGCCGATGTTTACTGTTACGACGACGTACTGACAATTTCTGGCGAACCATATTTCGATATACCCACAGAGAACCCGAAAATGCATTTAAATCTTTATGATATCGATATTGGTGAAATAGATAAGTATAATAAGTCACGTTTACATGACTTGTTAAATAAATATAGTAAAACATTTGCCGAGTGTAGTAGTGATCTCGGTACTAGTGATCTGATAGAGATGCATATTGAAACCACAACCCCAAATCCAGTTTATTGCAAGCCATATCGTTTATCGTATAAAGAAAATGAGATCGTTCAAAATAAAGTTGACGAACTTATTTCCGCGGGTATAGTCCAGGAGTCAATATCACAGTATGCTAGTCCAGTCATCTTGGTTAGGAAAAAAGCGGGCGACTACAGACTTTTGGTCTTATTCATAATAAAACTATCAGAATTATCGGAAGTTTATCTAGGCGTTATCGGAGGCATGTAAAAAATTGGTATTCATAATGGTTCAATTGCGCTAAAAGTCTCCGATAAAGATGCTTTGATTTATCGAGCCTAACCCCCGTCTTTACACCTATGTTAAGCGTTCGATAGCAAAAAAATGGCTGACGTCGGTCAGCTGTTTCGTGTTTGACGCTTGTTGCCAAAGTCAGACTGTACTTAGAAGTAAACAACATTTCGATCATTTTCGTTTCAAGAAATAATTTTATTTAGTTACGTATTAAAAATGCAAGCTAGGCTGCTTTAGGTAGAAAAATGTGTCGTCAGAAATTAGATCCGTTTTCTCTGGATAATGATGAATTCCGTAAACGGTATTATTTTTCCAAACATACGGCTGCCTTTTTTAAGTGACTGATAGTCCGCGAAGTGTTGCAGCATCACCGTATAGGTTGTGGCAAATCACCAGAATTGCAAGTATTAATTAACTGCATTGACATGTTGGGATCGTCATGAGTTAAGTTAATTCTATTTCATATTTATACAGACTTCGGTAAATACGTATACCTAACGATGAGCTACTTTTAGATTCGTTTTCTTAATAGATGTAAGATGTTGGAGACCTCTATGGATTATCTTAAGCCACTACCAGTGGTATATGTAGCAAAGTGGAGCGTGCGCTTGTATTACATGCTGCAGATTATAATTATGCCCCACGTCTTTTCAGAGGAACCCTTGTTAAGGCTGGAATTTCACCATATAAAAGACTTCCCATCAATAATTGGTTGTATTTATTACACCCATATAACATTAAAAAATATGGTTGTGATGCACTCTAATATTATATAGAAAAGGATATTATTTCCTCAATGTTGTTCAGGTCAGATTTAAAGGTTTGTTGTAGATGAATTGTGATGCTAATCTTCAGATCAGATATATTGTTAGATGGCAAAGCAGCACTCATAACTCCCGGATATTGCAACAAGAACTTTGGTGTGTGGAAACAGCATTTTCAATGTCTGTTTCATGGCATATCTTAAATTTGGCAATGTGAAGACGACTATTGTGGCTCTTGCAGTGTTGCACAATATTGCAATGGCGCAAAGGTACTCCATACACGGGCCGCTCGAGCAGTAGTCCAGTGATCAACATACACGGACCGCTCTTGCAGTCAGAGTCAACAGCTTGTAGCTACCATTTATAACAGCTCGAGCAGTTAGTCTAACTGCTCGAGCAGTTGGCAATTTCAATCAGTAGCATCATGGATTTTGAGGAGGAAGCACTTCTACTGCTTTTGTTCATACGACGACGACGACGGCGTAAAAAAAGAAAATTGTGGGTGCATCCAATATTGGAAACACGAAATTCCAAAGGAGAATTTAATCACTTGTTTTTGGAACTAAGACTTGACAAAGAAAAGTTTTTTAATTATTTTAGAATGTCAATCTCATCTTTTGATGAACTTTGTAATATACTCAAGGAAAAAATTAAACGTGACGATATTATTATGAGGAAAAGTATTCCTCCAGAAGAAAGGCTAGCTGTAACACTAAGGTAAGTAAAAAAACAAGTGTTAACTTTCTAAATTTATTATTTAATCATTGAATATATCACTAATAATATAATCAGATCGAACAGACGAAGGTGGATGACTGTCTTCAAAGGATGATTGAGAAAACTCATCATTAGCTGAGACTAGTGGTGAAACCTGATCACTTGTAGAAGGTGCCGATTGATAACCCTTGTTGTAACTTGAATAGTTGTAACCACGTTGTTCCACGTTGCTCATTGAATAATTGTGTCCACGGTGCTCATTAGTTGAAGGTGCAAAATATCCCCTACTTTCACCATAATAGCTTGACTGTGTATGCTGTGATATTCCTTTAAAGTATTTAATTACGTTGATGATTTCTGACTTGGCATCTAATATATATTGATCTTTAATATTTTTTAACTCTCCAGCTAGTGATAGTAAGAAAATTTTGTCATCATCCTCTACTGGAAGCTTTGAACTGGGTTTTTCATCAATGCGTTTAGATAATTTTTCAATTAGGTCGTCTTCAGTTTTATGAGTTAGTTTTCGTTTTAAAGTACAAAATTTTTTTTTGCATATACTTTATTATGATCGCTTTCTTCACATGTTTCTTTCAAACTATCTGATTTCTCTGGTCTAGCCTCAATGACCTTTAAAAATAATAACTGCTCATAATATGGGTAGGGTCGTATCTTGGTGGCTGCTGAACCACTCCTTGGTTTGATTTATTTCGCATACCTACTAAACCCACCTCTTAACACTTTCCATTTCTTCTTTATATTTCATTGTTACATGGCTGTAACAATGAAATATACATACATTAATTAATCATGTTCATGTCTGTTGTATGGGAGCCCCCCCCCCCCTAAATATATATTTATTTTTAACCCTAATAATACTAATGCTATTATTCTTTTCAGGTACTTAGCCACTGGACAAACATTTATGGATTTGCAATACAGCTTTAGAATTGCAGCTACTACAATTGGTGGTATAGTGAGAGATGTATGTAGAAATATATAGATATATAAGAAAGATATGTGCATAGCGCCATTAACTGAAGACAGATGGAAAGAAATAATAAATGGGTTTATAAAAAATGCACAGTTTCCGAACTGCCTTGGATCAGTGGACGGCAAACATATAAGAATAATAAAACCCGCAGAAAGTGGATCGGCATATTATAATTACAAAAAATATTTTTCTATAATACTAATGGCCGTATGTGACAGTAATTACATGTTTACTTTCGTGGATGTAGGTTCATATGGAAGGCATGCAGACTCGACTATTTTCGAAGAGAGTACCTTTTACAAAAGACTACTGGAAAAGAAATTAAATATACCTGCACCTTCTTCAATATCGCGAAATGGACCTGTTCTACCTAATGTATTTGTAGCAGATGAAGCGTTTAGCTTGCATGAAAATTTGTTGCGCCCTTACGGAGGAAACAATTTGCCAGAGCAAAAAAGAGTCTTCAACTATCGATTATCACGTGCTAGACGGTATATTGAATGCACATTTGGTATATTTGCTAATAAATGGCGCATATTCCATCGACCACTTAACGTAGATGTCGACTTTGCAGTAGATATAATTAAAGCAGCATGTGTTTTGCATAACTATGTAAAGCAACGAGATGGACACAAATTCGAAGATACATTTGAGGGTCTTCCAAACTCTATTACAGAATCTACTCGGAGTGTTCGTCGAGGTGGACTTATGTTAACAACAATCGGGGAAGAATTTGCAAATTACTTTGTGAGTAAAGAAGGAAAATTAGATTGGCAATGGAATATGATATAAAAATCTATTTGAAAATGACATAACAGTAATTATAACAACATCGTAATGTCTATTTGCTATCAAAATAAAAAAATCATTCAATAACTCACCAATTTTATTTTTATCCGCCACCGGTTTTCGTTAAAGTTTTCTATTAGTTGTTCACTAATAGCTGCCCATGCATTATTTTTCTCTATTCTGTCACTGTGGTCATCAAGTTTATAATTCCATATAAGTTCTTGTGATTTTATTGCACTTATAAGCGCGTCACAGTCGATATTGCCGTCCATTTTTCTCAATAAACAAATGACGCGTGCGGGCGGGAAGCGAGCGTGACGCAGAATGAGCGCGGGTGGGTAACTGCGCAAGAGCAGTCGACAGCTCGAGCAGTCAGTGTATGCCTGGCGACTGCTTGACCGCATGATGAAATTTCACCGTGCAGCCAACCGCCCGAAGCAGTTGCAACTGCTTGAGCGGTTCGTGTATTGCGAATGACTATTTTGTATTGAAACTGCAGATGACGCAACGGCGACCGCTTAAAGATGCTGGCACTGTCTGCTTGAAGCAGTCCGTGTATGGCAGCTCAAAGAGAGAGATATGCCACAGAACAGTGTGTCCAATATTGAAGAGGTGTCAGAATCAATTATTATTATCATTGACCCAAAATCTAGACTAAAGTTGTTCACACTGAAAGGTAACTAATTATACAACATAATTAAAGTTAGTCATTGTCATTTATTTTTATAAAATTTATATATTTCTTTTATTAATATATCTCAATTTTATTTTTTTTATTTCACTGGAGTTCATTGTCCATCTGAATAGCATGCAACTCTTTCCTGTGTTGCACATCTACTGTTGCAATTTATTCTGCAGATGTGGGACAAACCTGAAATTATGCAATGTATAAGCATTCAACATAATTTGAAATAAAAAAATGTTTATTCAAATATACAACAGTATCCCATAGGATTATAGTATAAAATTTAAATTACTTAATGATGATTTGTTAATACTTCCCTTATATTTTCAGGTGGAGGTGGATTATAGTATACTAATGCATGTAATCTGTGTACTTTACAAATTGTAAATCATATTTGATTATATGTTGACTTGTCATAAGAGTCTTTTATATATATGCCTACATGATAAATAAAGGTTTTTATTTATTTTCTTTGTTATTTTAACTAATAAAGACCTCAAAAATATGTTTTACTTATGACCTGCCTAAAACAACAATATCCTACATGATGATAGCATAAAATGTATACATACATATCTCCTTTATATTTTCTATTGGAAGTGGGGTCTGAGGAGGCACAATGAGCATGATCTAAAATATAAAATTGATTTATTCTTTTTATATTTAATTGTGCTGTTTTAACTTTATTATTTGTGCTGAATGCTACCATAATTACTATTGTATATTATCCAAATATTTTATTTATATGAATATTTTAAGAGTAGCTATCATAGTGCGTTTTGTTTGACATGCGCAATGCAAAAGTAGCAATATTACATTTCAGTTAGCACAGCTCCCCCAAATGAATCTACGACACCTATATGAAATAGTAGTTCGAGTCGACATTCACGTTCAAGAATTCATATTCTTTTAGGGAGGGTTTTGGTCAGGGAGCGGATTCATACCCGCTCCCTAATCGATATCTTCAACATAATCTTGTAAAAAAAGCAATAGTTAGTAATGCAGGAATGTATAGCGCAAACGTTCAAATACAGAAAAGAGCTGCACCAACCTTGTCTTCCTCCAGTTACTTTTCACTTCTCTACCATTTTATCGCAATTTGCTGCATGCGTTCTTTCAAGTTTTACAAAGAATTTCGAGAACAAGAAATAAATCTTCCTCCTGTATTTATTTTATTTACTTTTTTGATAAACGCCATTGTGACAGACAATTTTTTTTTATTGTCTGTTTCCAGAGACAAAACTTGGTAGTAATTGGTAGAACTTATAATTATTTTTTTTCTACGAAATGGCAACATTGTGCACATTTAAAGGCCTTTTTGTTATCGGAGGTTTATGAAACCATTATGAATAAGAAATTTTATCGAAGGCTCTATAAGCTTATAGGACGTTTTAACTATTTGCGATTTATACCTTCGATAAGGGTTTTATTATGAATAAGACCATTTGTGTAGATTATCGAGCATTAAATGCTCGCACAGTAAAGGATCGCTATCCTCTTCCACACATCGATGACCAAATAAACCGGCTTTCAGGAAAAACAATATTTACAACCCTAGACTTAACGCAGAGTTATTATCAGGTTAAAATTTCGGACGAATCAATTTCAAAGACTGCTTTTGTTACTCCGAGAGGCCAATATGAATTCCTGAAAATGCCTTTTGGTTTAGCTAATGCTCCTGCTGTATTCTCGCGTTTGATTCGTAGGGCTCTTGGTTCACTAGAAAGTAAAATAGCTATTTATCTAGATGATTTGACAATTCCATCTACAAGTATTGAGGAAGGAATAGATCTATTAGAAGAAGTTTTAAATCTTTTGACAAAAGCAAATCTAAAACTGAATCTAAAGAAATGCTCATTTTAAAGACAAGCGTGAGTTATTTGGGCCATGAAGTCACTGCAGGTAGTATTAGGCCTGGTCTGACTAAAATAAATGCTGTTTCGGAATTCAAGCGACCACAAAATGTACACCAGATTCGATAATTTATAGGTTTAGCTTCATATTTTCGTAAATTTGTAAGGGATTCGCTGAAATAGCTAGACCCCTTACATATCTTACCAAAAATAACACAGAATGGGTTTGGGGACACGACCAGGAACATGCATTCACAACCATCAAAGCTATCTTAACAACACGTCCCGTGTTGGCCATTTATGACCCACATGCTACGACAGAAGTACACACCGACGCTAGTAAGCTAGGCCTAGGCGGAATCCTATTGCAATACCAGACAGATGGCCTTTTAAGGCCCGTTGCTTCACTTTAGTCGTGTAACAAGCCAAGAGGAACAACATTATCATAGTTTTGAACTGGAAACTTTGGCAGTAGTTGAATCCTTGAAACGATTTAGAATATACATTATGGGTATCCCAATTAAGGTAGTTACAGATTGTGCCGCGTTAAGAACAACTTTGAGTAAAAAAGATTTGATACCGCGTATCGCTCGATGGTGGCTTACTATCCAAGATTTTGACATAGAAATAGAATATCGTCCTAGTGCCCGCATGCAACACGTGGATGCTCTTAGCCGTAACCCAGTAGATACAATACCAGTTTTACAAATTGATGACGTAGATTGGCGCCTAACGTTACAAATACAAGATAAAAACGTGCAGGCCATAATTAATCAACTGAAAGAAGGAACAAGTAATCCAGATATTGTCAATAATTATGAATTAATTGATGATTGCTTGTTTCGTAAAACTTTACATGGTAGTAGATTTGTTATTCCAAAACTATCGAAATGGGGTTTGCTTCAGAAATATCATGACCAAGTAGGACATATTGGTTTTGATAAATGTGAAAAGGTTATAAAATCACAATTTTGGTTTGCTGGGATGACCAGGTTTATCCGAAAGTATATAAAAGCTTGTTTAACCTGCGCATATGCCAAGGGTAACTACGGCAAAACTGAGGGAGAACTACATCCGATCCCTAAAGTAGATATTCCTATGCACACAATACATGTTGATCATTTAGGTCCTTTTTTAAAAACAAGGAAAGGGAATTGCTATATATTAGTTGTTATAGATTCCTTTACCAAATTTGTGTTCGCAAGGGCGGTTCGAGGGGTAAGTTCAGTTGAAACGATAAAACATCTGCATGAAATCATTTCTACTTTTGGTAATCCACACCGAATAATTACTGACCGTGGCGTTGCTTTTACTAGCAGATATTTTAAGGAATTTGCTTTACAAAAACAATTTAAGCACGTCTTGAATGCAATCGCATGTCCGCGGTCAAATGGCCAAGTAGAAAGAGTAAACCGTACGATAATAAATGGCCTTAATACCACAGCGGAGAGCGAATGTACCTGGGATGATAAGTTAGTAGATGTCATTTGGGGAATAAACAATACCACACATGCAGTCACAGGTGTAGCTCCATTCAATTTGATGTTCTCTCACAAAAATTCTCTTCTCCCTGCATATTCAACCACATTAAATAGTGATTCGACTTCAAGGGCACAATTAGAAGAACGTAGAAAGGCTGCTAAGTTACATATAGATAAAAATATGACGGTCATGAAAAGTCGATATGACCGACGCCATAAAAGTTGTAGGAAATACCAAATAGGAGAATTAGTTCTATGGAAAGGAGGCATTTCTAGGGACAAGACCACCACGGGAATAACCAAAAAATTAGGAAGTCTATTCACAGGACCCTATAAAATTACTCATGCTGACTGTAGCATAGATCGATATACAATAAATAGTATAAAAGGAGTGAAAGGATATAGAAAATTCAGTGCTCTTGTGCCTAGTGACTCCCTTCGGCCCTACAAACCTACCGTTTCGGATAGTTCATCAGAATCCGATCGGGAGGTAGACAGAGACGATCTTATCGATTTATTAGAAAGTTAATGTTTTGATGGCTACATGACATTGTATTCCACTACGAAACTCAAAATAGAAAATAATTAAATATTCTTATGTAATTAGTTGTTACCCATCCACTTATTCTAAGGTGGTCATTAAAAGAATAATGATGCACCCTAATTTCTAATAATTTAAATAAATCTAGTAATGGGTACGTCTTTATTAAACTTCTACTGTATGTCACAAGACTTAATCCATACATATATTATAATATTACCATATAAACATTGTTGTAAACTGAAATAATATTTAACATTGAATCTATACTATAATAAATAAAGATATTATTATTATTATACAATATCTAGCCACTAAGCTATGTGATACTGTAGTCTAGATCTATGTGAATATCTAGGCTACAAAGCTATGTGGTACTGTAGTCTAGATCTATGTGAATATCTAGGCTATAAAGCTATGTGATACTGTAGTCTAGATCTATGTGAATATCTAGGCTACAAAGCTATGTGATACTGTAGTCTAGATCTATGTGAATATCGAGTCTATAAAGCTTTGTAATACTGTAATCTAGATCTATGTGAATATCGAGTCTATAAAGCTTTGTAATACTGTAATCTAGATCTATGTGAATATCTAGGCTACAAAGCTATGTGATACTGTAGTCTAGATCTATGTGAATATCGAGTCTATAAAGCTTTGTAATACTGTAATCTAGATCTATGTGGATATCTAGGCTACAAAGCTATGTGATACTGTAATCTAGATCTATGTGAATATCCAGTCTACAAAGCTATGTGATACTGTAGTCTGGATCTATGTGAATATCTAATCTACTTAACTATGTGAGCCTACGTCTGTTAATTTCTAACTGTGAATTATAATTGTTATCTTAATTACCAAAATTAAACTAATGCATCTTATAACATTATGTCGCATTATTACATTACGTACAAATATAATCAATCAATTAATTAAAATATGTAAAACACAACACTATAAGAAAAGAATATATTTTTTTTTTTTTTAACACAAAACCGCGTAAAGTATTTTTTGTTTCAGCTCCCAAAAATGGGAGACAATCCGATTGGTCGCCGTGGGCCACGGCAGCTGCAGGATGGCCGAATGTAATAAGTTTTACTCAATAACCCGTATGTTTCGGATGAGGTGTAAATATATATCTTGTAATTTCCCTATTATTATATAAAATATTATTATTATTAATTTAGCATAAGTATGACACCAATGAGGTTTATGTCTAATTATAAATATATCTAACAATGTAGTGAATTAATTATATTAAGAATTATTATGTTGGTAACTCTCAATTGCAATTGTTTATTTAATATTTTCTTGTTGGCAACACTGCATTGAAATTGTTTATAAAATAGGGTGCAACAGTCATTTGAGCCCTCTTGTATTGTGGATCGCCTAATAAACAACACCTCTTGGCACTTCGTGTTATTCATTCGAAGACCCGGACCAGACCATTCCTCGCATCCTGCTCGTCATATTATTCGCAGCTTTTTATTTTCATCATAAATCTAGATCAAGTAAGTATTTTTTATGTTTTAATAAAAAAGAAAAACAGGTTTTATTTGATTACGTCGTATATTCACGCATGTAGTAACGGTGTAGGCACAGGAAATTGACCCACGTGTCGCCGAGATATTTCCGTTGAATTATATTTAAATTCAATTTTATAAATATATGTTTTCGTATTAAGTATTTTCATTTTTAATTTCGTTATTATTAGTAGGCCAGTACTGATATCAATATTGTGAGCTTAACATAAATTATCAAAACTGATCCCCATACTTAACCAACTTGCTAGGCTAATATAGAACTTAATGTAAAGGTCAAAGGCTATCCAGTGGCGTAGTACCATTAAAGTAATTATAAGAAATGCTTAGATAAAATAATGCGATTCGCGCTAATACTCAGCAACATCAAAGTAAAACCTCTTCGCGCATTCTTTTTTGCCGAGCCTGCCAGTTTGAAAGTTAGAAATATAAACGCCATTGCTGTTCTAATTTTGAAATTGTGTTTGAATGAGTTTTAGACATTGATGTATATGTACGTAGTACATATACATCAATGGTTTTAGAAGATGCGTTACAAGAATTTTGTTTATAAATTTTCACTATTGTAAGTACTTTCACTGTTGTTCGTTGTATAAGGTATAGAGTAAATACATGCCTTTTACACACTTTTCGCCATGTTTATTTTTCTATGAAGTGATAGGGGGCGTGCCTGTCATAAATCGTGTACAACTTTAAACTCCAGTATAGTATTGAACAGAAAACCCAATCTCATTATGCCCAACGCGCGATTCGAACACGTGTCCTCAAATATAATGAGCAAGTAAATCAATTAAGTATAGCACCAAAATAAAGTTACAATTTGAGCGTTACTTAATGTCACAATCACGTAAATTGATCCAATTATTTTATGGCCATAGTCTTTCTGGCCTCTCATCTCGTATTGTTACGACAGTTAATGCAGAAATCCGTACACTATTTGTACCTCTATTACAATCTCGGTGATATAGGCATCAACTTATATACGCCCGGGCATAGCATCGGGATAAAAAAAATTAAATCCTCAGTATTTTTAACTCATATAATACAATAGGCATATTTTCTCAGTAAAAATATAACACGTGTAACTTCAGACAATTGATCTGTTCAAAGTAGGCGTCTAGGGCTGACGCGTTTTGAAATTCAACTTGGATTTATTTTGATTCTTTTATTTCATGTATATGTATATTATATGTTGGTCGCGGCTTCGCCTGCGTGAACAGGCTATCTCGCTACAAAAGACCCAAACACACTGTACGGTGCCAATGGCATTTATATAAAAATCACATGTACAAATATATTATTTTAGACGAGAAGAAATTGCTGCAGAAAGAAGTAGCTATGTGTCCAGGATATCATCTATCCGTGTGCGAAAGTTCATTCAAATCCGTACAGTTGTAACTGGGTTTACTTCTAACAAACATTCAAACATTTCCAAAAACTGTAAAAAGGCTCAAATCCTAATACCGATTTTTTACTTTAAGCGACGCCCGCATACTACTTTCTCTTCACTTAACAACGCTTCTCTTAATTTAGAATTATGCAGATTATATGGAAATTAATGGATTTCTGATTTTAGGGCGAAGAATGAATTATTAATTCATGTTTTTTTTTTTAAATTTTAAACACGTTTCTTTATTTACAAGCTATTACATTTATCTCCGATAAGCTAGGCTGAGAGAAGAAGATGAATCATGAGTGTTTGACGCAGCGAAAGACATTCCCTTGACACCAAAGGAATAATGTTATAAACTCATCACTTAAGCATTAGATGAGTGGCTAACCTTAAAAAAATCGTAAACGTTACATAACAGTCCTGCACATTTTTGTCTCAATATAGCAAAAGAATAGTAACAATGCGGATGCGGTCCCGCGACAGCCCTACCTCAAAGGTATTATTACATTTGTTGCGCGTCGCTCCGTACTGTGTCGTACAACAAACTCAATTTTCCACTCCGGCGAGATGCTAATGTCTCGAACGCTTTTGTTTCGCCTGTCCACGTGATGGAATAAAATGGCTTGCAATACAATGTATAGAATGCAGTGTTTGTGAGTATGCTTGAATGATTTTCACTTCGTTTCCCGAGTTTAAGCTTTTGTTTACATTTAAATGAAACTTTGTTTTTATAGTGTCAATTATTGAAGCTATTTTGAGGTAAATAGTGTCGTTTTGACTCGTGATAGTTAAGTCTCCATGAGTTAATGATGTTGGGTGGTTAGACATCAAATTTAGTTTCCGTAAGCAGTACGGATTAAATTACTAATACTTTATTGTGTCGAGGTTGAGCTAATGTTTTTGTCCTATGATCTGCGAAATTACTTACTTTTGTAATTAGAATCGTAATTAGGATTACATGTAATCCAATTAATTGAAATCGGAATCAATATAATCTGATTATATTCACATCAATTGCAATTATTAATGGAGATTACATTAATTAGTAATCGTAATTACATGATTACTTTTGTGAGTGCGTTTCGCGTTTGTTCATGCGGAAAAGACAGTTGTCTTAAAATTTAATTAAAATTATTAGTACTTATATTACCCAAATCTGATTTTGCTTGTTTTCCGATAGTCTAATTTTAACTAAAATTATGTTTAAATTTGACTACTAAAATAAACATATCAACTATAATATATCGTATTTAGTGTATAATTTCTTATTTTATTTACCTTCTCAACATCCATATGCATTGATTGTACCGCCACACATATGTATATACATGGGAAATAAAATTTATAGTAAAAAAAGTTATTAGGATTAAAAAATGTAATTATCAATCCAATTACAAATTACCAAATGTAACCGTTAATCAAAGTTTGGATTAATTTTCTGAATAATTTAATCATAATTCTAATTACATTTTATAATTGTAATCTATTTATAATCCAGGATTATATTTACGACTTTGCCGAAATAATTAAATACCACTACCAGACCACTGAGACGCTTGGCAACCAATTCACCTGAGAATAAAATATACGTCAATGCCTGAGACTAACTATATTTACAGATTTGTAACTGTGGATATTAGCGTCAAACTTCGAGGCTCTAAAATAAACTTATCTTGTAAAATGATTTTGATTTCATTTGTTCAACATTACCTAATACCTTAATTCAACGAGATACCTCAAGAGGTGTCGTAATTCACTAAAAGTAATTAATCCTATTAAGCTTGTCACCTATCTGTAAAAGCGATGCTAAACTATTCGCTTATAGCTTCCCTCACTATGAATTTCTGATCTTTAACATATCTTCATTACTATGAAGCTCTTGGTAATCGGTAGCGCATTACTTGCGCTAGCCATTGCGAAGGAATCTACACATTGCGAAGGTTGCCATGACGTCAGCACTGAGACACAGACTTGTTATCACAGCGATACTCCGTCCTTAGATAAATTACGTTTATGAATAAGGGGGAAAGTGTTTATAGACTGACGATAGATGATTATCTCTCGTCAGTCGACAAAATAATGACGGCTAATTTGAACCGGATATACACAAGCTGATCCCAATGCAACACACTTAAGTAGGCCACTATGATGGGATTTAAAACCGTGCGTACGGTAGTCATTATTGAGGCGAATTGGTACTAACTTAAGCAAAGCGAAGCTACGTAGCAAGTATAGGTGTGCGATAACCTTTTTGCACGTCTTCATTCCGCTTACGGCTATTTCGTGCTTTGCTATAAACGTTGCTCACGTATCTTGAACAGTACATACACTTAAAAGTTTGCATAATTTTATAATATTGCACCACGTTCCACGTAAATGTTTCAATTTGTATTCGGAATCTTGTTTTCGTATTTAGAAGCGGTAAAGCTACTATGTAGACATGTTATTTACATGCACCGGTTGAATAGACATCGTGGGGTTTATTTGAATTCAATATTATTACTCTTATACTAGAAAATTCTTTGAATCATAATTTTACTTTCATGTCTGTAGACGTACTTGTCCGCAGGGTATATGGGTTGGTTTGCCCAAGGTAGTAATCTCTGTAAGATATAAAACGTGGAGTGACATCTTGATGTTACGTTTCGTTCGACAAACGAGATTTACCAAGGTGTTATCGTCCACTGTTTTCCCTAACTCCTATTTTTTATCTCTGTCATGTTGTTTCTCACTAGTTTATATTTTAACTGATTTAAAAGAGCAACACTAGTTTCTTGCCCGTTTTTCTCTGGTGAGAGCTCTTTCCTAACTGATGGTAAAGTTAATATTGACGGAATCTAAATAATGTTCAACGTTTCATAGTTTCAAATAAATAATTTATTTCATTTTATTAGTTGCCCAATCAATAAAACATTTTTATGACAACCTAATAATCCTGTAATTTGTATTTAACACTGTATTTACTCTAATTAACCATTAAAATTCCGATAACAAGGAGCTTAAAACATAAAACGTTTTACAGTGAGTTAAAAACTTGGACAATGAAAGTAATGAACGAGGAAACAGCACAATTAAAGCCAATCCAATTACATTGTCTGAGGAACGAGAGAACAGACTCCTTGTGGCCAAGAGCTATAAACGGAAACTTTTATGGTGGCTCACTAAAGAGAAGCAGGGGTAGAATTAGATACCGGGAAGTGGGTTAGATATTATAGGGTGATGTAAACCAAATTGCATTAGACACTAAGTGTTGCTGGCGTCTACGCCTTGTGTTTTTTTTATGGAATAAATCTCTCATTGTTTACTCGTTTTGGATAAACAGCAGTGTATATGGTAATCCATGATAATATGCGACTCTGTGGTAAGTTTCATTTCAAGCCCTTTAACCATTTTCTGCACTTCAATTTTAAGAAACAGTTTCAAAAACTTATAATGTAGTCACAAATAAGATTTAGCAGCTAAAGAGTCTCCCCCCACGAGATGATACCTAAATACGTCCCAGTCTATGTCAACTTGACTAAGCATAATTGTTCAGAGTGAGCAGTGAGCACCTCAATCACTTAATTAAAATGGCCGCGACGATTTATTTGTTTGTTTTTATGACTTTTCACAGTTCAAGGGTGAAGAAACTTGTTTATTTAGGTCATAGGGGACGTATATGTCTTCAATTGTACTGAATCTGTGTTGACATTAAACTACTTTTCGGATTCTATCGTGGTTTTTTATATTTTACTTTTCTTCCGACGTTTCGAAGACTTTGCAGCCTTCATGGTCACGGGGGGGGACTGATGAAGGCTGCAAAGTCTTCGAAACGTCGGGAGAAAACTAAAATATAAAGAACCGCGATAGAATCCGAAAAGTACTTTAATTTCTATGTCTAACATTCGCGTAAACATAATGAATCTGTGTTTTTTATTTCGATTATTTTCTTTGTGATTGGTATAGGTCTCTCGTGGGATCTCCCGAGGTTTATGTCAGGTAGGGGTCTTAAAAACTGAGCCAAACGTTACTTGCCTGTTGCACCGACGACGCTTTGGAGTGCAGTTTATTTCTATCATAATCTTCACGCGTTACTCTTTATGTTCAATCTTGATTGACTGTGGCGTAGTTGTATCGCGTACGTAGTACCTCCGCCTTGAGATCCTGTGTTCGAATCTTGGGTCAGGCACGGTGGTATTGGCATTTCTGTTCGGTATCAGCTCGTAGTCTGCAATTTATGCCTGATGTGGTGATAGGCTCACCCGTTATCACGTCATGGAAAGGAGCACACATGGCGAAAGTGGATGCCTAAGTTACATCCCTGCTTACCCCTTTAGGTCTTTTTTATACGGGCACGGCAAAGTGATCCCTTTGCACCTGGTGTTAAGTGGATTCGAGTCCAATAGAATGTCGACTGACGAGAGATGATTACCCCTCGGCAGTCGACAAAATTATGCTGCCCTGGTGGAACCGGTATAGCACAGGCTGATCCCGGAACGCGACACGCTGACGTGGGCCACTATGGTGGGTTTAACACCTTGTGTATGGTCGGTATCTGGGCGGATATAAAATATATCCTACCACCAGCAAAAGGGAGAAAGGAGTGTGTGTATAATCTTCATTATATCCTCTTTTAATTTTATCTCTATACACAAGTAAACTCTAAAAAATTTCATCTACGGCCGGCAAATCAATTTTATTAAATTTTTCCACGAATGTTTTATGAGATGTTTTTTTCAGTTATGTACGAAATTAACAAACTTTTGCAATATAGGCTGGACGGTATTTTTTCTAACTAGTCGCAAGGGATGCGTTGTTGGTAGTTTAAGGTTTCAATGTAAATAATGGAGTTGGTCATAAATTTATATGAAACTGGATATCAAGGGAATATTATATTATTGTTTTTTGTTGATGATAAATTGCTTGATTTGTTGTTAATGTTGGGGATTTTTCTGACTATATATTGACCATGACTTCGCTTGGAATAAAGTCCGTTTTCGGGATAAAAGTGTAGCATATGGTACCTACAGAGAGATAATTTATTCACCCATTATTGACATTTTCAAAAAGGAATCAGTAGTTTCAGAGGTTACCCCACAACCAAGATGATATAGGATTATGTGGGTACGACTTGCGGCTCTGCCTACCTTTTAATATAAAGGTTTTAATGAACTTTATTCGTTGGATAAGTAATATTCGTCTGATAATATCGTGCAATTAGTTATTGTTGTAAATAGTATTTATTTATACATGAATTATTGTAACAAGCGGCGATAGTCTAGTTGCTTGTGGAACGGCCTGCCGAGACGAATGTACGCAGGTTCAAAACCCAAGGGCACACACCTCTGACTGTTCTAAAAAATATGTGTGTATTATCTGTGAATTATCGCATGCTTAAACGGCGAAGGAAAACATCGTGAAGAAACCTGCATACCTGAGAAATTCTCAATATATTTGAAAGTATGCGAAGTCAACGAACCCGCACTAGACCAGTATGATGGACTACGGCCTAATCCCTCTCAGTAGTAGAGGAGGCCCGTGCTCAGCAGTGGGACAGTATGTAATACAGGGCTGATATTATTATTTCTATTTTCTAGTACCTCTAATATACCTAACGGTCGGTAGTGCAACGAGGTTACATCTAAAGTCCGATATTGATTCCGTGTACATCTGCGGGTTAGTTTCCAAAGCGTTGATGGATTTATGCTCAAAGTTCGCTTTAATTAGGTATCAGTCCCATTGCCAGCTATTGGTTAATGGATATATCTCTTATAACCATACTGCTGTCGTTGACTATAAGAATTATAGGGAGGTCAGTCCTCGTAATTTTAGGCATTAGCTGCATTTATTTTGTTTTCAGCTGGCAGTAAGATTAAGGAGAGATATACGCAGTAATTATTAAATAATTAATTATAATCTATTGAAATAAAACTATTTTATGGATTCTATTTCGGTTTTTTCGCTGCAAACTCTGGAAAGTCTTCGAAATATCGGGAAATTATAATATATATTTCTCCCGATATTTTAATATCTAACATTCGTATAAACTTAGGATATTATAATCCAATCCGCGTACTTTTGTTGTGTACTGTCGTAGTAACTTATTGGTAAAACACTTCCTAAGCGATTCCTCTTTAACAACATGTTTGTAAAAAAACAAATCTCATTATTCATTCCAAGTCTAGCAACAAACCAAAATGTTGCTTATTGTTGGCCAATTCATTTTAGTTAATAGCTTTGGTAGTTCGCTACTCGTGTTACAGGCACCTTACTCGCGCACGTTTTCACGTACGAGAGACTTTATCTGATTCAAAATAACGTTAATGGATGCATCGAAATACGAAGGTATTTGGTAATCACTTGCTATTTAACTCAGAGAGAATAGCATTACCATAATATTATATCTTGTTTTGTTACGCATACGGTAGCAAATACCATGAAATTTATAAGACATACGTTCAGGGACGTTGTACAAACAGGAACGAACCTTTATAGTAATTTCAACTCAACTAAGGTATAAACTATTAAAAGTTGTGAAGACCACAGAAGATTTTTTTTAATATATATATATATAACGGAGGGCATGGTGTATGGTCGTTATCGTCCTCCATAATTTGTCACTGCTATGCGTCGTGGGCGTATGTGTGGATGTGTCGGATCACAATAACCGAAGTCAGATTTTAGTAATTGTAGTTTAAGTCCAAAATAATTATAATTCCAACAAACTACTACGGAACGCGAGACAGTCTTTATGCACTCACAGCATTTATCTCCAATTATATTATTCGATCACTTGATCTAAACCAGTGAATTGCTAATTTTTCATAGGCTTGTCATTCTCTTTGACTGCTAGCTTTCCGGCCTTTTTGATGTCGTCTGACATCCTCATTGCGCTATGTAGCGAAGATTCTGTCGTCCATAAGATGGCGTTGTCGTTCTATTCAAAAAATCAACTCAATGACGGCATATATATCTGCAAGCCTTACAGCGTTAATCACAGAATGTTGAGCTTTCAGGATTAACAAAAAAAAATTAAAAAATACGATGCCTGAATGAAAAAGGATCTATATTACTTTGCTTTCTTTTGTTCCAAGAGGAGAATAACCCAAACGTCTAAGTTTTAATATGACTTTGGTGATTAAATTATTAGGAGAGTTATGTGATTGGACCCAAATTCAATTCAATATGAAGCCAATCAGCCTTTGATAGATTTGCTTTGAAGACGGATATTCGAAGCCTGAAGTTCACTTAATTAATTGTTGCTTTTGGTTACGGGTTACGAATTTTGATAGGTTTGGTGTTGTTTTAAGGAATGCTGGATTCAATTGAAGGTCAGTATTTCGTGGAATTAAATAAGAATGTTTGTTTAATACATTTATTAATATGTGAAGTCTACTGGTTGTAGGTCCCTCATATGTGGGAGTTCGCTAGGCTATGTACCACTGCAACGTCTATTTCTGCCGCCAAGCAACAGTGTGTAGTCACTGTTGTGTTCCGGTTTGAAGGACATTGTAGCCAGTGTAATTACTGGACATCATAAGACTTAACATCTCATGTTTCAGTATGACTAGCGCTGTGGAATACCAAACAATACTATGTAATTCAAGGTGTTGGATGGTGTTTCTACTATTTATGGGTGGCCATGTCGCTTACCATCAGACGAAAGGCAAATTCGATGAGAAGAATTTGCCTTTCGTCAATTCAAAGCAATAAAAAAAATCCCTGCCTTAGCACACGGTACCCACTGATGAGTATGAGATTTGGCATAATTAAAGTTTATAAAGAGGAAAGCGGAAAACAAAATTCATGTATAATATGTGTTAAATGAATTGGATTTGACGGTTGATTTACGAGTACTAGTAGTTACTGATCTTTCAATAGCTGATTTATCAATTGAACAGAATTTCACGGTTGAATTACATTGGACCACTATTAGTACTCATTGTACTAGCAAAAACTGATTTATTAAGGGAACATAAGGTAATCAAGCGTGACGTTTATACTTCTTAATACAACTACGCGAAGTAACCGTAGTGTCTACTTCAATTGTTATAAACATAATAATATTTAATCATAACAATATACCCAAAGATGCAATTCGTGGAAACATTTCTCCTGTGGAAATCATCTGTATCCGTATCCCTGGACACCTGTAGACAAACAGAGTTAATTTTGTTGTCGCGTTGAAAAATAGTCGTGTTTGGGCGCTGTCGGACCCGCGTCACACTTATTGGACGTCTCTTTTAACGTGGCTTGTGTGAGCCGAGTGAATAACAATTGTGACAAATGATGTTAATGATGGTGGTTGGCGCTTAGTTGCCGTTGTGATGGTAAAAGCCGGTGTAGTAAGCCCGTCTGTGTAGGCTTGAAGGACTACATACTATTATTAGATGCTCAAAAGGCAATTATATTTAAGTGTGAATTAGTAAACTTTCAGTACAGCTATTTAAAGTTTTGATTATAGTAAAAAAAATCATAACAATTAAATTATTTGCTGTATACGAATATAATATCGACGGGTGAAAGGCTAATTGGCTTTTTTTTTCATACATATTTAAAATCAGCTCCTTTTTCTATGTTTTTTAACGTAATTAAAATTTTTCTATAAATAATGTCGCTTAAGTGAATTAGCTTTTCAATCGTCGACATATAAACGGTTCTAGAAGTACGAAACCTAGATCGAATGGTGCTAGAAAATCTGTTTATTTTAAATATGTATTATGTATTTTCGATATATTTATCGCCTTGATATAATTGACTATCAAGTGTGGTATTATAAATGTGAAAGTTTGTAAAAATTTTGAGATATTTTTGAGAAATAAACCCAGTAATATGTGCGGATTTGAACGAGATTTTGGACACACAGATACATCTCCTAAATAAAATTTTAATGATTTCTTATGTTAATGCGTTGTAGACATTAAAATAAAACTATTTACTAATTTTATCGCGTTTATTTTTAATATTATTTTTCCCTAACGTATCGAAGACTGTAGCTTTCGTGTTCACGGCTACGTTTCAAATAATTTTATTTCAATAATATATTATTTTCCTTTTTTATCCTAGAAAATTATACAATGTTCATTCCGAGAATGCTATTCCGCGTTAACAGTAAACGAAAACTTTAGGTAAATGTATGTTATTTGCATCTGCGTATTAGAAATTAATCTCCGTAACAGCAAATCGAACACAAAGCGCTGACTAAGCCAATATTTTTTTTTTTAACGTAAGTATAGAGACAGGACTATGAAAAATTCATCCTCTAAGGAAGTAACAATCTAAATTCCCATCAGGTACAAATCTAGACGTTTAATAATGCGTGTTAACATAGAATCGTTGAGGTACCCTCGTCCGACAATTATGGCGTCGGCTATTAAAAGTTAGTTCATTAAACCGTCACGTTGTAACTGCATTGTTTAGTAAACAAACTACGGTTTACGATTTGTAATTGGTATTTATAAGGCATTAGAATATTATTTAGCAATTTATTACATAAAATTAAATTGTTTATTAATCATGTAGAACAAAGTTGCACTTATGAAGGGTTGATACATGATAATAATAAATTAATTATTATAATTAAGAGTTACTATTAGTCAATGCCCTATTCCGTCTATAGAGTCAAATCCGTTTTATAGCAATCACGGGCGTTCTTTTTTGAATGACAGCTTCGATAATCGTATAAGTAAGAGTCAAAAATCCCCTATTTATTTATATGGCCATCAAAACTTAGTTTTAATTTGAGGAACGGTCGCTATTGCCAAAAGGCCGATATCTCCCGTAGACGGAATAGGGCCACCTGACCTAATTAGGTATTCTCTTGTAGATACAATAGCTTCATATAATTGTAGTGTGTGTACTTATTATATAAGCCATATAATGTGTAGTATTAAGTTAGTATTATGAGAGTAGTCAAATAAAGAACCTTTAACTATCGACACGTCTCAACAACATATGTTCATCCTTCCATTTCATAATAATATCCGCGCTTTAGGCCATAATTCACCAACCCCGTTATGTGCATTGGAAGACTTCACATTCTTATGAAGAATCCTTAAGTATGTTAGTATTGTCACCATGTCCGTCACCTTCCAACGCCTTGCATCGTCAAAACGAGCAATAATTGATAGGTAACACATTACAGGTTACTTAGAAAATTCAGAAATGTATGCTTTAGGATTTGATCCTGATGTTGGATTCGGCAAACCGTTCAATGCCTAACTAGGCTATAGCATACTTGGCTATGTGGAGTCTTTGGATTAATAAATAATAATAATAATCTTTTCCGTAATAGTCTCTGCACCTTGTAAGCACTTTAAAATTTCGTCGTATTAAATTTTAAAGGCCGAAATATCCATGCATACTAATTATTTTTACGTTTTTCTTTCAACTGCGAGAAGTAATCACTAACTAGACGTGAATTTAAATTCTTTACTTGTCAATACTTGTTTAGTTACCCAGATTAAAGGTGAAACAAAATGTATGAAAAATGGACCTTAAGCTATAACCTTAAAGGGTCCTCTACGTGTTGGATCCATGTCCCCACGCGAGACTTCCTAAAGAACCGTCCTTTATGCCGTGATTTCCCGCAGGAAAGATATAATATTAATAATATCAGCCCTGTATCATAATACTGTACCACTGTTGGGCACGGGTCTCCTCTACTATTGAGAGGAATTAGGCCGTAGTCCACTACACTGGCTCTTTGGATTAAGTAAAGTATAGATCTTAATGCTTAAATACCAAGAACAAACAGAAATACTTGTTCAGCATGCGCATACTTTGCTCCAAAGGATTCGTTTACACCATTTCTCAACGACCCGCATTCGCGTTGTTTCAAATGGTATGTAATGGTTTAACTTTGTAAGAGTCATTTAGGCGACATGAAAGGGCGGTCAATATATTACATTCCTACAATGATAGGCTTGAAATTCTTTCCCTTATTGATAAGAAAGCGAGTGTAATTACGTATCCGCATGCTTTCAGTCTACTTCCATTCTCTCTTACTCTCTATCCTACTCCTCCCCTGACACCAGAAACTCTCGGTCACATACACACAAGTAATTATTTGATGTCTTCTTTCCTCACATGGAGAATTTTTATTTACGGAACAGAACACTGAGTTCTGTAACACAGGTTTACACCTAGCTCAGAAGTCAGGGTACTTCATTTGTATTATAAAAAATTGTGGGAAATAAATATAATATTATTTTATATTAATCATTTTTGCTGCCAATTATTTCGTGCTGCAAGTTGATGTTGTGCGGCTCTTTACTTTCTTTATAAATATTATTTTATTTATTTAGAATTAAAATACTTTACTATGCTACTTTATTAACAAAAACTTGGAGAAGAACTGTCTTTTGATATACAAAATAAGTTATCTTTTTAGACTTCTAAATAAAACAGCGTGTATTACAAAAGGACGCTGCTTCAACGCCACCGCAACGCTTCGAGCTCTCTTCAGTTAATTTCAAATGCGCCTTTGAAAACACTTGTCAAGATTCTTTGTCTGATAAAAATATACAATGAAGGGATTTTTTTGAGTTTAAGGTTCGGGATATACGAGCGTTTTTGTATCAGTTTTATGACAAATTTACCATTTTTTACAGATTTTTCTTTGGCCCTTTTGCGTGAGTGTAAAGTAGAATAAAAATTTTATTCCCGACTTCATACTAGACTGCGAAATATTAATCGTAGATTGTTCGGGAGCCGATTATATCTAGTAAGATAGACCCGCATAATTCTGACAATTGTTAAAGGGCGTACTAATTAATTTTACAATATTTCAAGTACATTTAACTTATTTTTAGATGTATTGCCAGGTTATTAAATTAATACTAAATTAAACACATGCAGCGTTAAAAGAAACGCTACAAACAGCGAAGTCTACATTCCCCTAAGCAGGATAAGACTAATAGCAAATCCTTTTTGTTTGTACAATTCGGTTCTTTTTTAACCTTAATAGAGTTTGAAGACGAAATACGATTCAGAATTTGAGTTGATGAGTTTTCTGAACGCCGTTTGAAATGTTTGCGCGGATCGCATCGGCACGGGGACTGTTTCATTTCTCAAGAAATATTTAATGGCCTTTTGAGGGCTTATTTTGTGTAAATGTAAATTAGTTTGGATAATACTTTCGGTATTTTATAGAAATTGGATTTTGGATCGGGTGTTTTGAGTTTAAGGTGTGAATAGATATAAGATATAAGGTAGTTGCTAGCCTTTTTATCTTTTATAAGGGATTTAAAAAGAAAGATTGATCTTAATTATAAAAAAAGTGTTGTTAAATAATTTCTAGACATTCTTACTGTAAGAAAGTTAAATTATTGATTCCTTCCCAACCGAATTTCGGCCACGGCGGCCAAACTCAACCGAGACATCAAGTAACTCGGTGATGTTATAGTGCACAAGTGTGTGCGCAATACACAGATGCACTCTCTGTTCCTTTATCTTATAGTCTGGTGAATTTAGACCGGAGAGAAACCAGGCGCAGGACCGACGGCTTTACGTAAAAAAATCTGACAAATTATGATGAACAATTTTATGTATTTTTTTTAAACTGTCTACATTATAATTTAACAGGACTATATTTTATTTATTAATATAATATAATCCACTGCACTACCCTCTCTTTCTATTTCTCGTTTTTATATCCATCCCATGGTTGTCTGGAAGACATTGCTTAGAGCAATAAGACCGCCATTTGTACATGTGCCTTTTGTCTCTCTTTTCTTCTTTGTATCGTTTTTTTTTTGTGTTTTGTACAATAAAAAGTAAATAAATAAATAAATGACTAATATCATAAGCTATTCGTATCTGTACAGTAACACAAAAACACTACGTTAAGCTGCAATGGCATCTGTTATCAAACGATACAACATCAATCACAACACATTGTAAAATCCACGAGAGCATCCATTCACACCTCTGAAATCGTACGATACGCGGATTACAGGCGGTAAAATTACCCAAAACGGAAAATTTGACGCCACGGCCCTGTTAAATCGACTAAATTTAAATAGCGAGGGTGAAGTTATAATTGGAACGGATAATCGAAATACCATTGTTTTTTTTTATTTTGGGATTCAGGTGGTTAACTTTATTGTTTTATCTTTATAAGATGTGGAAATTCGAGAGTCGAATGTATTTGTTACACCTATTATACCTAAAATATTTCTGTAGTACACTATATAAATATATGGGAATAAAAAAAAAAAAAGAGTAATTGTTTGTTTTTTTAGCAAAATTGTTTAGAAGTTAAATATTGTTAATATTTATCCACCAGACTGATATAATAAATTATGCTTTAACCTTGCAATAAATAGAAAAATAACTAAATATTTGAAATCTTTTAAAAAACTTCAACGCATTTAAGGGCTTTCAGACGAAACTAGATAAAATTACGTTGATACGACACCCGTTTATCCCACGGGGACATCTTCAGGTATACAAGAAAACCTTTTTATAGATTTGATACAATTTCGAGATCCACTGACCTTAGTCATGAGAGACTAATATTTTGAAAAGTTTCAATGTTCAAGTCACGTACATTATTTCTTTCGTCCCGGGATCCAAAATCGCACGTTCTCTAAATGTCTTTGCTACCTTGTTACCTACACTAAAGCGAGGCCAAAAGGCTGCAAAGTGGTCCTTATGACCTTTATTATCAGAATAATATACCTTATCTATTAAAGAATAGGTCGCTCGCAATCGAGAGTGCGTGAAGATACGGTAATGCTCATTAACTTATTTATTACGCGGTTTTGTTTCTAACTACATTTACTCGCTGTTTAACCCAAATGAAGGACTTTTCTTGGACAAGTTCCATTATTTCCACACATTCGTCCCTATAGAAACTATGGGTAATTGTTTTCCGTTTAAAAATAAAAATTGTAATCGATAAGCTAGTTACTTGTCGGATGTATAAGGTCAGCGAGGACAATTAGACTCTAATTAGGTAATTGCTGGTGGTAAGATATATTTTATATCCGCCCAGATAGCGACAATCCTACACAAGGTTAAAACCCGCCGTAGTGACCAAAATAAGTGTCGCATTCCGGGATCAGCCTGTGTATATCCGGTTCCAACAGGCCGGCATAATTGTGTCGACTGTTGAGTGGTTATCATATCTCGTCAGTCGACAATTGGAGTCTACTTCACGTACCATCAGGCGCAGTGTGTTCAGTTTGTCGTGGTCGCAAAAAAAATATATTTAAATATATATTTTACCATATTAAGAATACCTTACATAACTAAGTTTTGTTTCCGTGATTTTGTTCCGACTTACTTGATATGTATCAATATTATAACCAAATTACACAAAATCATTATAAATTGTAGTCTATGTGTCATTTTGATGTATAACCAATATTACTGTAAAGTTTCATCCAAATCCGTTCACTAGTTTTTTCGTGAAAGAGGAACAAACATACATACATACATCCATCTTCACAAACTTTTGCATTTATAATAATAGTAGGATATAATAATATGAAGTACACGTATTTATATTATTCTCATTATCCACAGTATATTTGTATATGAAACAATGTTAAGTCCGATATTATTATTCAAAGGCCTTCAGCTATTAAAAGCCATTGTTTACCATATGTAAAGCTATAATCCTTGGTAAAGTAATTGCAACGTACCGGACTTTTGCCTTATCACGAGGCAAGGCTTGAAGGTTAGACGGTAATTGTAATGGCGGGAAGACACGATTGTTATGCAGACCTTATGTCGAAGGTGTAACAGTCTTGCGACTTTAAATCGCTTTAAAATAAAAATATGTTTATTTTTGAATTTCAAATACAGAAATTGTGTTTCTTGTTGTAAAAATTACATTTAAATTGCTTTATTTTACAATGCTATTATATAATATAATAAATATAGTAAATGCCGGGTAGTCTTATGTAAGTGGAAGCATTGTATAAGTGTCACAGTAGGGAACTTAAGAAATTTTAGTGCTTAAGTGACGTAAATACGTAGTTTTGTCTAAATCTACTACAGCAGCATATCTATCTCCCAGAAATATGAAAAAATCTTACTCTACTTTAAATTATACAATAAAAAAAAAACAGATATGATCCGATTAAAAATGGTAAGCAAGACTTGGACGCGACACAATGTCGCCAGTGTGTCTAGATTTAGCCCGGGGCTGTCTTATAAAAACTAAGGTATGGCTAGTGTCCGCTTACGCTTTAATTAACTTCATTTGATGTGGGTAGTATATTGTTCCGAAGCTGGGTAACGAGATGCCTTTAGCTCTTTTTTATACTGGCTTGTGAATTTAGGTTGAAAATTATGAACAGATTTTCTGTAAAACTAGACGTAATATACATGCATAAATTTAATTTGAAATCTGTGTTATGAATGTTCTTCATTTTTTTTTATTGCTTTGAATGACGAGACTTGTTTGCCGTTCGCCTGATGGTAAGTGATACGACCGGCCATAAACATTAGAAACATCATCCAATACCTTGAATTACAAAGTATTGATTGGCATTCCATTGCGCTCGCCATGCTGAGACATGAGATGTTAAGTCTTATTTGGTATACGTTATACTGGCTACAAAAAAATAATAAAAAGAACTATTTTATTAACTATGAATAAAGTAGTATTTTGTATCTTAAAAGAGTAGCTACATAGATTGTAAATTTCACTGAGCACTCAATTATAAATAACTTGTAAATTATAATAAATCCTGAACGAGGCCTAATTAAATGGTTTTATGTGCTTAAAAATAAAAATTCAAAAAATTATCTATCAAAATAAAGAGAATATAATTATAATAAGGCCTCTTTATTTAGAAATTAATAGATTACATTTTAAAGTGTTTACCAAAATTTTAATATCTCTGCTACAGGATAATTTTTATTATTTTTGTATTCTATATTCCGTATTAGAGTACAGTCACCACCAGTTTTCTTATTAATCAAGACATGTAATTAGTTTTTCTAAAAACTTACGACCAATAAACGATTTAAAGCAAGCCATAAAATTGCCATCCGTAATTAAAATGTTTCCAGTGAACAATAAGGCTTTTTAACCGAGTTAAGATTCTCATTAAACGCCCATTTCGCTAGATGCTGGTAACACTTATTTAGTGTCTGTACTGTAATTCGGTTATAAGGCTTTTCACTTGGTAATAAGACTTGAATTTAATTGGAAAATGGTGGCGTGTTTGCGGGATATTAATCTGTTGTTTTCTTGTAAGAATTGTAGTTTTCTTAGTGGAAGTCAAATGAATTATCTAATAGCTCTTAGGGTTTTATAAATATATTTTTGCAAGTATCATGATTACATGTTGATCTCGATTCTTAACGCGTGAGAATACAAAAGCCTCGCTTTATAAAGAAGTAGTTCATATTATGTTAATCTAGTTTTTTGTGTATGTATACGAAATTAATGAAATGTTTCAACGGCTGTAAAATCTTCTTTTTAGATTAAAACGGTTGTCAATGAAAAATAATACAAGTTAGAGAATATAAAAAAAAGTAACAAATCAAAACTAAACAGTTTAATATAAGATCAATGATTTAAAATATCAAAAAGCTCTCTTAAGTTAAACTTTAGCAATTCATATCCACTTATCTCGGAAGCAGGAGGAAAGTTCTCGAGAATATAGAAATAACAAACGGTAAAGCTGATTTTAGCGCTGCAATCCAACTTTGCACCAACATCTATCAAAAGCAACAATATCAGAAATGCAAGTCACTAAAACTAAAATGTTTTCAGGAATTTTCATTGAAGTGCACTCTCCTTTGAAAGAAGCCTTCGCGTTGAAAGCACAAATCCAAGATTCAATACTTCATAGCGTTAATAAAATCAGCGGTTAGGTTCAAAAGGATTTCCTTGGTGGCACGGTCAGATGTTGTAAGAAAATGGAAGCTTAAAAGTGTTTCTTTATAATGTAGCGTTGAAAGTTTGTTAAGGTTTAGAAAATAAGAATTTCTAACAAGTATTAGAGTCTGTAAACACACATGCTTGAAATCATATAATTATACTATGATGGTGGTAGGATATAGTTTATATCCGGCCGGATAGCGACCACCGTACAAAAGATGTTACCCGCCATAGTGGCTCACGTGTGTCGCGGTCCGGGATCAGTCTGAGTATATCCGGTTTCAACAGGCCGGCATAATTGTGTCGACTGTCGCGGACTAATCATCTCTCTAGTTGACATTCTATTGGACCTCACTCCACTTACCATCAGGTGCAGTGTGGTCACTTTATCGTCCCTGTAATAAAAAATTTTTTTCTCTGTTTTCTAGATTTCTTATATACAGTATCTAAAAATTTAGTAACATGAAGCTTTTTAATTAATGTGTTTTGAAATTTTTGGTAACATAATTTATCCAAGATAGCCTTTATTATTTGTTAGTGATTCTCTTTTTTATCTAGCGTAGCAAGATGATTTATCACTGCATTCAGAAATTGTAGATCAAATGTATGGACCTACAAAAGACGTCGTGTGGCCCAAAATAACAAAATTTTCATCTTAAGTAATAGTTTCAGTGTAAACAATTTAAGACTCAATGAATGGTGAAAAAAATGGATTTACCTTCTCGTTCTTGTAACAGGGTAGTACACAAGAATTCATCGTTTATTTATTTCTATGGTACACCAACAGCATATTATATATTTAAATTCTAAAGACAAATATAGTGATCATTAGTGGCTGATATATATGCCCATTAAAAGTAAATACACTTCACAACTACATCTAAATCGTTGAAAAATTACTATTTCTCGATTGTTCAGTAAGATTGTGAATGCTCCTCCAAGAGGAAAATATATGTCTTCCATAGAATTTACGGTCCTACTCCGACACATACATGAATCACAGTGGCCTCGTTCAACACTTTCTTTATGGAAATGCTATAACGATGTATAGCTACTGTTATACTATATGTTTCTCAGTTATGTTTATGTAAGAAGGTTAAAAATAGGTTGTTACTGAGTCCTGAAGGTCGATTATATCGCTGACTTACTATTACAAAGTTTTATGGTATATTTTATTGCTAAAATTGAATTATATTTATCATATAATGTTTTCTTCTATTAAATATTTGCAATAATCCCGAAAAATAAATAAAGGGAACTATAAATAATTGTGTTTTTTACTTTTCCCTTTTTTCCATCATAAATAAAAATTAACATAGGACCTTGCTATAGCGAAGCTGCGACATATAACTGAGAGTATATTAATATTTTTAGTTGGATATTATTTAAATTATACATCCTAACATGTTATTGTCTATTTATATAACTTTGACTAAAGACTCCTAGTGTTCCAACTCGTTTTTCGATAAATTTTTCACTATGCAAGGTGCTCAGTTATGGAATATACCGCCAATTAGGGCGAGAAGGGCGAAATCCATGCCTACCTTTTAGATAGTGGCCACGGCATTATATCGGGTCTAATGAATTTATTATGACTATGACTATTTTAATTGTGTAATTAATATATGTTATTTTATTTATTTAATATTATTTTTGTATTATCAAGTAGTAATACACCAGTCTGAGCCAATATTTTATATGCTAGTAAATAATACATATTTTGTCAAAAATGTATGTCATCCAAAATGTAGCGGAAAAAGAATTATCAAAATCCATTTATTATGTTTTTATGTTTAGTTATATGACTACAATATTAATTATATATTTCGTACACCTCATGCTGCCGGATATTTACCTGTTTTGTCTTATATCCATCTAATGGTAGTCTGTAAGAGATTGCTTTGAGCATAGGGCCCACATTCGTTATTGTTTTCTCTCATTTTATACTCATAAGCCACTGGTGTACAATAAAGTAATAAATAAAGTCTAGCGAGGGTTCTCTACGATTTGAAATACGACTCCTGTGTTTTACGTTGTGAGGTTATTTCCAATAGCCACCGAACTACCCTTCCTCTTAAACTCCCATTTCTTTCATTATTTATTTGATATAGTTGAGTTAGAACTGAATTTATGAAAGTTTTTAAAGACACTCACGCCTTTTTTATTTCTGAAGGGTTAGGCAGAGGCGCAACTGGTACATCAAATTTCCGCCGTGTGTATTTCGTGATACGTGATAGGGGGCAAACCTGTCGCCATATTTTGCACAAATTCTAGACTCTTTATTGGTACTGAGTAGAAAAACCCAATATCATTTTGCCGAGGCGGGGATCGAACCTGAGATCTAAGTACTGCCGTCGTACCGTAATACATCTAAGCCACCGAGGCAGTATTTTTTTTTAAATTATCGAAAAATCGTCATGGCAGTTATATTGCTAATGGTACGCGGAAGCGTATAATACCAGTCAAGCTATCGAATATAAAGAAGAAAGGAAGACAATTATCAAGGCTACAGTGTTAGAGAGACTAAACTCTAGGAAGCCAAATTTAACTTTTTCTAGATTCAATGTGCCGGGTATTTTATATTTTTTAGTGATAAATATTTTTTACCAATAACATCTAATGTACTGTATAAGTGGAAACTTAATTGTTTTATGATTTTTAATAACCTTAACTAGTCTATAATAATTAAAATATACCATATAAATAAATGAATTGTATGTAATATTTTTATTTTATTTATTTATTTTAGGAATACTTACAACTAGCACAACAATAAGTGGTAAATATAACTGAAGAAAGGTCAATTATTATTTATTACACAACACATTTCATGATTTTTCTTGCGACTCTCTTCGCGAAACTTTTATATGTGAACTCTAAATTTCTAAATATTACGCTCTACAAACACATTTTACCTCCATATATTAATGAAAATTCTAGATTACAGAGATTAACATGTTTCCCCTTTTACAGAAACTCATATATTGTCATTAAGGGCAAGCAACCTTATATTAAAGGGAACTCTATGGTAATTTTAAAAGGTTTTAAAATTAAAATGAGTTATAATATGCAGATAAGTCTGTATACGCCGGTGTATGTACTGGAGGTGGTGATTTAGGATGGGATTCCTTGTTCTAGGTTTTTAATATAAATACAACTAGCTTTTGCTCCCGGTTCCGCCCGTGTGAGAGTTTTTCCGGGATAAAAGCCCCGTTTTATATTTTCCCGGGAGAAAACGTAGCATATGGCACTCAGGAGTCACTACTCTATGTCTATTGAGCTTGATATAAATAATATTTCGAAATCTGTTTAGTAGTTCCTGAGAGAAGCGCGTTCAAACAAACTCCTCAGCTTGATAATATTAGTATAGATTGATATGCGTTTTTTAGTCGGATAGTTTAGATTTGTCGGTCGTTACGGAGGAACAATAAACATTTTATACACCTTGAAATTATTTGGATTATTTATGACCAAGGAGCTATTTCATCCCATCAGGTTGATTGTACTGAAAACATAGAAATTACTGATTAAAAATATGAACTATTTAATGAGATTTGAATGTATTTTTTTATATGTGCAAGGTACAGTGGTACTGCCCCTGACGATAAGTGGGGTCGAATAGAATGTCGGCTGATGGGAGATAATTACTTTGGGCAGTTGACACAATTATGCCGGCCTGTTGGAACCGGATATAGACTGATTCCGGAACGCGACACATTTACGTGGGCCACACACGTGTGTTTGGCACACACAACACACAAGGTGTTTAAACCACGGTTTAAACACCTTGTGCATGATGGTCGATATCCGGGCGAATATAAAACATGTACTAGCACCAACAAAATATATATTCCCTCAGTCATCAGTCTCTGGACCAAAGACACGACCAAGACCACAAGGAAATTCACTTATCAATTTGCTCAAGACATCAAAAAGCTGTATCAATTTAAAGTGCCAGTGTACGTAGCGAGCCAAGATACATGTGACCTAATTGGGAGGCACACTCACTGGTGTCTCGATTAGTTAATAAAAGCTTTGTCGGCTAGCGTGGTCGTCAGTGTTCCAAACTTGCTCTTTGGGTTTGTAGGAGTAGATTGGAAATATTGAATGGAAAGATGTTTCCATAGCCCTTTGCTGGAGTCATACTTAGATTAATGGCAATAATAATATTAGCGCTGTATTATATACTGTCCCACTGTTGGGCACGGGCCTCCTCTACTATCGAGAGACCACGCTGGCTTAGTGCGGATTGGCAGAACTTATTTTGAATTACATACCTTCAAATTTATTTGAGAATTTCTTGGGTATCCAGGATTCCTGACGTTGCTTTCCTTCACAATGAAAGCAAGCGATAATTCACAAAGTATACCCACATAAGTTTTAAAAAAGTCAGATGCCTTTGTGTTTGAACCTGCGGACATTCGCATCGGCAGTGCGTTCCGCTTCCAACTAGGCTATCGCCGCTTTTTAAAATCTTTACAACAGGTCTATTTCCAGTATTTTGTCTGTGGCCGATGATGATGATGGCGATTAGAAAATTCTATCTATTATATATATCTATGTCAATATCATTGCTTATTACATAAGACGTAAGAATAAAGCATGAAATTAAGAGAAAATCCATACTTTATACTTATAAATGCGATAGTAACTCTGTCTATTATGCTATCACTACTGAACCATTGAAACGATTTTGATGAAACTTGGCATAGAGATAGTAGAAGACCTTGAGAAGAACTTAGGCTTTTTATTTCGGGCAAATTTATAGACGCATTTGTTTTTGATAAGACTTTGTTACGCGGGCGGAACCGAGAGCAAAAGCGATTGTCTTATAAATGTAAAAGTATTTCCAGTTATGCTGTTATGGCTAAACTACTCAACCAATTTTGATGAAATTTTATACAAAATTATCTAAAAGCCTAAGAATATAAGTAATATACTTTTATGAATACAAACCGAACCCTACGCATGGAAGCCGCGTGTAGGCTCGTATAAATTACCCACCGACATTCACACAACTGAATTAATTGGTATACATTTCCGAACTAACAAAGGCCATTCAACTTGTAATTGATTAAATATTTGGTCACATTATTAGCATGCGAATGTTAACGTACTTATTGTATCAAGCCTTAGTACGGTCAATAGGTCTCAGTACATTATTAATTAAATTAAAGCATTAATTTACGTAGAAACGGCTCTATTTATAGAAAATGCATGTACACGTACATCTTACTTAAAATTATATAATAGCCTTTGGTATCAGCTTCGCCCGCGTGCAAGACTCATGGATAAAAAGTAGTATATGTCCTCATCTAAGGTCTCAAACTAATGTCAAATTTCATCTAAATACGTTTGGTAGTTTTGAGTTTATCGCGTCCACACAGACGGGATATTTTGTTTAGTAATATGTAAGGATGCGAAACTTGATGATGTTTTGCTTGTTGTAAACGCAAAAACCGCTGAATGGATTTAGATAGTCTGGTGTACGTACAGACGGACCTTATTCTGGATTAAAGTCAAGAAATTACATTATATTATCCAGAAGAATTGCGCATACTACGAGAGTTCTTAAATTTGATAGCAGCCGACAGCTACTGGATGCATAAAGCAGCAAACCGGGCTTTGTAGTGTACCTTGGGCGAGACCTATGTTCAGCAGTGGACTGCAACGGGCTGATGATGATGATGAAGAGTTTTGAATGGGTTAGTCTACCCGTTTTTGATGTATGTTTATGAATACTTTCCCCCACAAAATATATTTTTTATGACTTTAATGAACTTTAAATGTTTGTCTTTAGATCTCGAATATATTTTTCAAAAATATTCGTACTTGTCTTAGAATTATTTGCCGATTCCTAGGTTAGACTATACCTCGTTCCACGTAGGCACTCTAGTATGTTATTGGCATTTCGCATCATCCATCAGGCCGGCAACGTCCTTGTAAGTTTCCCTGAACTAGTCTTATCGGGAACGAGTTTGTGCGACGGTTATCGCTTTGGGTGTCAACGCAGGACATATTTGTCAGCTAATCCTGTGTATCCCTGATAAGAATAATAATGAATGTCCATATTGTTTCTTCTAGCTGGCAAAATGAATAAGGTCGTGTTTAGTGCGAGGAAAATCAGTTAAGAGAAATCATTTGTTAGAATTTAAAAAAAAATATTTCTTTTGCAAATCATATTTATTTCTGGCCTGCCTCAGTGGTGTAGTTGTATTACGACATGACTGCAGTGCTGAGGTCTCTAGTTTGAATCCTGGGTCGGGCAAAATAAAATTGGGTTTTTCTACTATCAACCCGGAGTCTGGAATTTGTGCCCAATATGGAGATTGGCTCACCCCCTATGATAACATGGGACGGAAAACGTATGGCGAAAAGTTGGTCCATCAGTTGCGCATCTGTCTACCCCTAAGGAGTTAAAAGGCGAAGGAGTGTATCAATGTATATTTATTTTTATTATTACGTGAAATGTTGAAATGAAAAAAACTCCTTCAGCGATAGCGTTAATTAACACATAATTGATAATATATTAATAATTTTCCTTACTCAAATAGTGTAGCATTAATCACACTCCAACTGTAATAGCTGAAGTTAGCCCAGATAGTTTCTTGCTTACGAACTATCAGTCACGGTCTAAATGTTTAAAAACACAATTATCAAAAGCAGGTCGCGGCGCCACAATATACCCGCAAACTTATACACCAATACGGGAACAGTTAGGGTGTGTCTCCACTGAAACGAAACGCATACGCAACAACACACATTGTTTACGACCGTTTTTAATAAACGATACTATTTAAATAAAACTATTTTGCGGATTTTATCCCGGGTTTTTTATAATAATTTTCTCACTACGTTTGAAGACTTTGCAGCCCTCGTGTTCAGTTCTTGGAAATGTCGTGAGAAAATTGAAATATAAAATGGCGATAAAATCCGCAAATAAGTTTAATTTCAATGTCTAACATTCGCGTAAACATAAGAAATTATACTGTTAAGCGTTGACATGATCTTAAAAACAAACCATTACAATAAGTCCTTTGTAGTCAAAAATAACTGCCTTCCGGCTTTCAAACTTGGTCTCCATCAATATGTTAAACATTACGGTTTAAATATTCAATGCATTATACTCCTTTTGACCTATTTAAAGTTAAATTCAATTATTGCCAGGAAGTTCTACAGCAGTCATTATAAAGAAGTAATTATGGTGTCCAGGCAGCCCGTTGTGTTTATGTAATTTCCAATTGCATTTTTCTATACAAAAAAAAAATACAAATAATTTTTACAAGATAAATATTTTCCCAGGATTAGAAATATCCTACAGCACTTAGAAGTAATGTAGCTTTCTATTACCGTGAGAATTTTCAGTCGCTTCATTACTTACAGATATTAGCCTCTACAAACCTGCACACATTTCCTCTTCATAATATTAGTATAGATTTCTTAAAAATACTTTCACATCATCCTCATTAACGGTATCAGAACTAAGTCAACTCGTGTTATTACCTAATTCGTTGTTTGGTCTTGGGACTTACCGAAACGAGCTACTTCAACAGGTTTTAGAGAATATTACTACGGCATTCTCTAACAACATATAATTCAATAAATTAGCCCCCGCTCAAGTGAAAACGCATCTTTATGCACCGAAATAGAACTCAGCTACATTGTTCGCTGCATTCAGTTAAAAGCCGTGGTTTGTTCTCAACTGTCCGCGGATGCACTCCAAACTTTACCCTAACAAATAGGCAGTATTTCTTGATGATATTGTGAGTTTTGATGCAGTTTATGTGCAAAAGGCATGCCTCGGACTGTCTCGGTGGCGTAGTTGTATTATGATACGACTGCAGTGCTGAGGTCTTGAGTTCGATACTGGGTCGGGTAGTATTGGGTTTTTCCACTCAGTATCAGTGAGGACTTTGGAATTTGTGGCCGATATGGTAACAAACTCGCCCCCTATCACATCATGGGACGGAATACGTACGGTGGAAATTCGGTGCAACTGTTGCTCTGCCTGCCCTTTTAGAGACAAAAGGCGTGTATGTGTGTGTGCTAAAAGGAAGTAATTTATCAGTAATTTTAATAGCCATGTTATTAATGGTCATAAAATACCAGAAGGCCTTTACTATTTTGATAGAAAAAGTACGGCAATTAAGTACTCAATATTCATGGCATATTCTGGAGTAGTTTTTGGATATCTGGCAATTCGATTTAGCGCAAAAAAGTAAGTTGCAGGTTCAAACATGTCTCGGATAGGTACTACTGTAGAAGTCTACAAGTGATAAATAAAAATTATGTTATTCACCTTCAATTTGTAGGTATTTATACTGAATTAAATTCAGATCTGTGACAGGCACAAGACAGGGTACAGTTGAAGCAGCTCGTCAACGTCACCACTAAGACTTATCAAAGCGGGCATATCATTCAGTCTTGAAAACGACAAAGAAGAATATTCAGATTTAAGTAATGTTTTCGTTGATAAATCAACATATTTGATTACCAAAATTACACCTCAGCTAATGCCAATTTGTCAAATTTCGTCGCATTACGCAGGATGGAATTACGTGAGCAAATTGGTCGCATATTTACAGCCAGAAACGAAAAATAGCGAAGTTACAATTTCTAGTCGTCATCATCATCATTGGCCACAAACCAAATGCTGAAAATAGACCTGTTGTAAAGATTTTAAAAAGCGGCGATAGCCTAATTGGTAGTGGAACGGACTGCCGAGACGAATGTCCGCAGGTTCAAAACCCAAGGGCACACACCTCTGAGTTTTCTAAAAAAATATGTGTGTATTCTTTGTGAATTTATCGCTTGCTTTAACGGTGAAGGTAAACATCGCGAGGAAACCTGCATACTTGAGAAATTCTCTGTAGGAATTTTCGAGAGTGTGTGAAGTCTGCCAATCCGCACTAGGTCAGCGTGGTGGACTAAGGCCTAATCCCTCTCAGTAGTAGAGGAGGCCCGTGCCCAACAGTGGGACAGTATATAATACAGGGCTCATATTATATTATTATTAAAGAATCAGAGAAAGAAGAAAAAAATTATGAAAATGCTTTTATAGATGATTTGAATTTACTCAGCTATTTTTGTGATTGACTGTACATCTAAATCAAGACAACCGAGAAATTGTCACAGAGCCGAATTTGACCTTTTATTATTGCTGTGACATTTTATATTTTTGGAACAATCACTGGCAGTACATATTTTATAAGAATACGTTACGGAAGTTAATTTGTCACAGGAAACTATATCCTATGTCTTCGTACATTGTGTTCATATTAGTAACATAAAACGAAACGATTCGCTTAATGGCCAAATAATGACAAACCTCCACCATGTTTTTATTCCCGAAGGGGTAATATGGGTAGCAAATAGACCCATGTCACATAGACAGTATTTGAGTGTGGTGACTCTTATAAAAAAAAAAACTTTTTTTTCATTCATTTATTACCCTGAGTAACTTTTTCCACCTACTCCTATCCCATTCCTTTAGAAGTATCGTTTCACATACTTGAAACGATTTGACAGGGTATTTAAGTACCAATTAATTTCTTTTTATGTTGGTTTCAATCATGTTAAACTCCCACACTGATTGCCAAACCTTCACATACAGGTCCTTTCAATATATATACGCTACTACTGAACTTAAGAAGCGTCTCCTACATAGAGGTTAATTAAAGGCAACTTGAACACAAAGCATTAGCATTTTTCACGTTTACCACTCAACGTAACGTTAAAATCAATTTAATACTACCTACATGTATGTTATTCTTGAAATAGAACTAATGTTGGAACTTGACTTTGGTACATTTGATATCTGACATTTGACGAATTCAAAGAAACACATATTAGGTTTGACGCGACTTAATTAGGCGAATTGGGCGAATAAATGCTAAAGTATATTAAAAGAATCATATGCACGTTCTCTGTATTTTTTGTACTTTACTTTATTTTCTTTGTTATTGATTTCTTATGTTTACGAAAATGTTAGACAATTTTGTATAATTGTACAATGTAATATTACTTATAACATTGACTTTTCGGACGACCAACACCTCAATCCTCCCCCGTGACCATGAAGGTTGCTTAGTCTTCAAAGCGTCGTGAGAAAATTATAATACAAAAAACCGCGATAGAATCTATAGGATTAAATTTATTTATAAAATCGGAAAAATAGTTTTTTTTTAAATTTTTTCGTAATTTTTGCGTGTCCGTGTTCTGTGCTTAAGAAATGTTTTTCTTTTAAATTTGTGAAGATTCTTCCGTGTTTATTTGAAATTAGATATACGGATAGACATCACACTGGAATAACATTTGTTTATTTCCTATATACAAGTAGCTGAAAAAATTCAAAACATTAGAACTTTTCTCCACATTGACTTCAATCGCAATGGTTTTTTTTCTTTATCTATAAAGTAAACCCATTAAAAATTATTTAAGTGAAAAAAAACAACGATTGTCGAAGACCACAAATGTTTAAAGGTGACTCGAATTCTTAAATTTGTTCAGCGAGTTATATGTCTGATTGTACAAAGGTTATTTTCACATGGAAAGTACACACATAGTACAATTTTCAATCGTGAAATATCTTTCACACGGATGGAGCCACGAACAACACCTACATTTTATAGTGGCAAAGCTTTGGTGTGTGTTTGAGATTTCTAAAAAACGTTTTTAACAAAAAATTAAACCGTTGCTAAAGACAAAAAATACATTTAACATAATAAGTATATACTGGTTATCAATTTTAGAGACGTCAACTAATTAAAATTAAACATTGTGTTTATACATTTGTTAATTTATTTAACTAGCTTACCTAGCATTTTTAATTACACATCGAATTGATAACCGTCTTTTTTTTTAAGTCGAGTAAAAGTGGTTTGTAAAGCCTATTGTAACACCAAATGTAAATATCGTGAGTAAGAGCTATAAATTAAACAGTATAAAAATATAAATTAATTTGTTGGATTAATGAACGTAATTTATTAATTGTTTATTACATCATCTCGCGACTTCAGTTTAGTAGCTGTTAAGTTCTAAAACGTAAGACCTAAATTCGAATGCCATTTCGGGCTATTTGGCTTATAGTGGTAATCCCTCTCTCTATCATGCGAATGAGCTCAACGATAATGAAGCCCACTTCCACCTTAGCCTGTCCTTTCACAGTGCAGATGCTGTTGATTACTCATAATGATTTCTTACTTTTACGCGAATGTTAGACATTAAAATAAAACTATTTTCCCCCGCAGTGGTCTCTGCGTACATCGGATTACCAACAGCTAAAATTTAAAAAGTTGTATAATTATAAAATGTAGGTAGATATAATGTATTCAACCTGAGGATATTACCGTAAATATTTCAATAAACCATCGGAGTATTAATTTAAATGTTCTAAACGAGTAAAATATTTGTTGAATTGAAATTGACGATAATAGGTTTTGGCCGTGGCTTCGTTTGCAATATAGTATTTGGTTCAGCGTAAAATTTACACTAATATTTAAAGATAAATATTTTGTTTGAACGCTCTTATATCAGAAACTATTTCAATAGAAAGCTACATTGTACTATACTACTTTTTATCCCGTGAACATATTTTTCCCCAAAATCTTTATGACGTGGGCGGAGTCGCAGGAAAATATAACAAAGATGTTCTGGGACAGCGCAGTTCTTAAAAAAAAAAATTGTTCAGTTGATTTAGAAATTAACTTATTACTTATTACAACTTATTACAAGTCACCATTTCAATGTGTCTCAAAACACCATAACATTCCAGTATAAAAATACCCGTGACCTTTACAGCACTCAACGTCCGTCATCTTGATCCGGAGTGACCTTTGCAAGGTCGTACGTTTATCTAATAAGGGTAGCACTTCGTTATCCCGTGCTTGGTCGCCTCTTGAGGTTTACAGCTCATTATTGTTGTGTCGCTTCCTCTTTTCTTATGAAGACATTCATAATAACATCAAAAGAGATATTTGTTTATTTTGAAACATATTTGAATATGTGTAGAGTTTCTTAACCTAATGCTACGCTTCTACCGAAATGTATCATGTTTTACGTGAAATGTATTTTATGCCTTCTTTTTCTTGGCGATTTTTTCATACGAGCACTGCTAAATGCTCCATTACACCTGATGTTAAGTGGAGTTCGGTCCAATAGAATGTCGACTGAACAGAGATGATTACCCCTCGACTGTCGATACAATTATGCCGGCCTGTTAGAACCGGATATACTCAGGCTGATCCCGGAGCAGTTAAGGCTGTTTAAAAAATCCACTAGCTCTTTTACCTGTATACGCCATAAAAATGTTCTCTATTGCGGTGTCATCTTCCAACTAGTGATCATCTGCTGCGCACGTCTTTGTCGCCTCATCATAAGTAATTATCCAGATTAAAATACCACTAATACTAGTTTATTTCTGTGGAAAAATTTCCTAATTTTTATTTCATTCAACAGTTCGTTTGTGATTGTGTAACAAATAAACGTATGTTGCCAAAATTTACATGATATAAAATAGCATCACAGTGATTCTAATCAATCCAGCTTGAGTGATAAATATCGCTATACTTCAGTTATATAATAGTTACTATAACAGATTCAATTAATCGCTTTCCCCTTCACTAGTTTCTATTTAATTAATATTCTTGGATAAACAGAACGAATACTGGGAATTGTTACTAATTGTACTCAAAGTGAAACGTTTGCTTTAAAACAGTTGGCAAACTTTCGTTCTGTTATTACATTTATTTTATTTGCAATTACTCAAACATCAATTTGTGGATTGGTAGGAATCATAACTTAGCTTGTTTATAGTTCATTGCATATAAATAAATACATTGTTATTCCAAAGTAACTGTCTCGGTATTAGATTTCTGAATTTGATCGCAGGCATTAGTAAATAACAGCATTCTTCTTGCAATATGCTTGAAAAATTTGCTGACTCTATATTGGAGACATAATTGGTTTATCTACATCATATAGACCTCGGATGCGACATCGATTGTCAATAAAGAACATAACAGTAAATAAGACCACGAATATCACCGAGAAATGCAAACAAACTCGCAATTATTTCCGAATAATAGTACTATACATCGCATCAAAGAACATAATAGAAGGTAGGGTGGGAGACCACCACCTGTATCTCTGAAAAAACTCGCTATTATTTCCAACTATCAGTATTACACCTCACATCACTCAACTAGTATGTAAAACACTCAATTTATTTCAACTGGACCATCTATAACACCCAATAATAATAATATAACAATATCAGCCCTGTATTATATACTGTCCCACTGTTGGGCTCGGGCCTCCTCTACTACTGAGCGGGATCAGGCCTTACTCCACCATGCTGGCCTAGTGCGGATTGGTAGAATTCACACACCTTCGAAATTCCTATCGAGAACTTCTCAGGTGTGCAGGTTTCCTCACGATGTTTTCCTTCACCGTTAAAACAAGCGATAATGAACAAAGAATACACACATATTTTTTTAGAAAAATCAAAGATGTGTGCCCTTGGGATTTGAACCTGCGGACATTCGTCTCGGCAGTCCGTTCCACAACCAACTAGGCTGTCGCCGCTTTTTAAGACCAATACCCAAGAATAAACAGTAAAAACTACTGAGAGTAAATCGATAGTTTTGGGAACGGCTTGCGATCCCGTTACTTCCAACTCGTGACAATAATTGTGAATGATGGGTTTATCCACCCTTCGCTTGGCTAGATTCGACCATCTAGATACACTGAAGAGTCAATAAACTTTATGTAGTAGGAAGTTTTTTGAAGGTCAATATTTTAGAGGACGGCGTTCTTTTTTATGATTCCCACATTCTTTACAGTAAGAGCGTGTAAAGTAGGTACTTGAGACGCATTTGGACTAAATTTTTTTATTTTGATAGATAGTAGCGCAAAGTGATGAGGTTCTGGATTTAAAACTTGGAATAACCAATTACAATATGAGATTTTTTGTTTGTACAAAACGTGAGCTTATAGAATTTGAGTTTGTAGTCCACATGATGGAACAAACTAGTCAACTATTAAGGCCTACAATTGACCTTGCGTCAGAACTACAATTACCTCAACGAGATACACCGACTCCACAACAGAATGTCACAATAGGTTTTCCACCATGACCCTTATCTAGTACAAAAGGCACGCCGCACAAAAGGAACAAGTCCTTGATTCGCAATTGCTCCAGAGTCATATTTTTTTCTTTATCACACAATAATCTGGAATAATGAGTTAAATCTGCGATAAACATCGTCGCTAGTAATGTCTCTGGCTCGACGGCTCTCATATTTTCACGCGAAGTGCTTTTTCCCGCCACGCTATTATTTATGGAGTAGACGTTCTTACTGCCTCTATTAAGGTTTAGTTTATTCTGTTGCTAAAAGCTTAGTTTATTTAACTTGTTTAGAAAATTATGAGTTTTGCTTTAGGTAAGAGTAATTTGTCTATTTAAAATTTGGTTATTTGCCGACGTATCCTTGAATTTTCATTATTAGGATCTTTTCATTGCCTCTGAAGGTAGAGGAGCTAACGGCCTACCTGATGGTAGTTTGTCACTGTTGGCAATGCCAGAGGTACAGCTATGATGCAGCCTACCGTAAATAACCTTCTTCAATCTCGTGTGAAGAAGGAAATGTCGTAACGTTCAAATGGTATGCATCAATCTGTACACGCAATTTTTTGCCTAAATATTCCTGCGTGAATGGGTAGTCCGATAGTAATAGGAGATGGCTGAGATCATGTTGATATTGTTTTATTTTACATAAATATGGTCATGGCGGATTGGCGTCTCACCGGAGTATGAAAGTGAAGTAACAGAGAGTGGACCTGCATTGCGCACACATTTGTGCACTATAATATCTCCTGCGTACTTGACTGATCTCCGTTGAGATAGGCCCCGTCGCTGAAATTCGGTTAGAAAAGGAATCAATCAATTTATAATGCGTTTGGAATTTGAAAACATAACATATTTATATTGTTTGGCGAGCAGATCATTTGTCTGACCATATACAACACAACTGAACTGCGCTTGACAATAAGCGAGGACAACATCACGATGTTCAGTTATGTGACTACAATATCCTTAAACGGGAGTACAATATCACAACTATGGGAGCTTGCAGCTGCGGCAGTAGAAAAGGCAGCACACGATATTTTTTGCAAGTAAACATTGTTACTAGGGAGTAGGTATTGAAATAAAATATATCCTTCAAGTAAAACTAAAAGAATATGTGAGTAAATATGTCCTTCTTGTATCCACTTATCTAAAGAACGTTAATAATTCAACAGAACTACTCCCTTTTTCATTTCATATTCTGAAATGTTTTCTCTGCCATCTAATTGCTTAAGTTTTGACAGAGAGGAACAAATAACTGTTATTATTACTAGTTTGTGGTTTGGATTTCGTTTTGTAATGGCTGTTTGATTTTTGGTCAAATATTTTAAGAATTTGTATACATACATATGGACTTAATTGGAATTGGAGTGGACTTAATGTATATTAAATGCATACGGCATGTGTTTGTAAGGTATAAATGTAATGTCGTTTAATTAATAAACACAGTTGTCAGTTGAGACTTGCTGGTTTCATTGGTTCTATAATAAAAGAAAATTCTTACATTCTCAGGTGCAGTACAGTCACCCTGCAATGTCATTATGGAAAATTTAAAAAAGACCTTTTTGTCTCTAAAATTCATCACATATTTGAGTACCTTTACTAAAAATTTACGAGGTTGATTTTAAGTGCACATAGTAATGAAAGAAAATGGATTTCACATTTAAGCATGAAACTGAAAAAGTCCCATTTTGCAATATTACTACTCATAAATATCAGAGATAAAATAATGGTTGACGCACATTTACCGCTTCGGTAAAAAATCGTCTTGATACATTGTATTGAAAATCGAACTTCGTTTATTTAGCATAGAAATTAATTCATATACTTTTAACCTCTTTGTAATGCATATTTATTGGATGGATTCGAAATTCAAATTTCTCTAACCAATGAACAACGCGTTTAAAGTATACAGCGTGTGATTTAATTCATCTTTATGTTTTGTTACGAGTTGGTATATTGACTCCACGATAAGTGTGCGACAACCTTTACACTTACCTCAAATCGGACCATCTTTCATACAAATAAAATATGGTAGATTTCTTGAAATCGATACCCGTGTAATTCGATCAACCTTGAAAACCTTGTTAATGTGTCTGCCAGACTTTCTGGATGGATTCAATTTGTAATGTAATAGAGAATGGAGACGAAATATTTTGGTCACTGCTCATACAAGATCTAGGGCTAGATAATTTCGCTTTACCTGCTTAAAAATAACAAAGAGGAGATAATAGGATCATATATACTATATTATAATAATTAATTCAGGATTTGGTATATATGTGTGTTATCCAAATCCAATTTTTACGCCTTTTAATAACAATATTAAACATCTTTTTATGACTGCTTTGGTGGCGTAGTTGTACTGCATGTGCGTTACGAGAACTCTTTGAGGTCCTGGGTTAGAATCCCGGGTCGGGCAAAGCGATAATTTAGGTTTTTCTGCTTAGTATCAGTCCGGTGTCTGGAATTTGAGCCCGATATGGCGATAGGCTCGCTTATCACATCATGAGACGGAACACACTTGGCGAAAAGTGGGTGCCCTGGTTGCGCCTCTGCATACCCCTTTGGGGATAAATACGTGATGATACGTGTGTGTGTATGAAACGTTTTTTTCTGAGAAACGACTATTACTCAGACGGAACCACAACCAAAACCTAGTCATATAAAATCAATTATAGGCATTCCTTTTATTCTTTAAATGCTTTGGTAACCAAACCACCGTCCAACCATTACGTTTATAGCTGAAACCACAATGAATCCATCAATTAAATTCACTGGAATCTCAACAATCCACTTCAATAATTAACCGAGATGCCTATCACCTGTTTGATCCATTCCAGATCGTTGTCCCATTCAATATCCATTCCAACGGGACGTTAATGTACTGCTATTCTGAACTGGGGCGGTCTAGGATTCTAAATTGACGATCGTAAAGATCTGTCCATGAGCTAATACCGATATTAACTGGCAAAATTTAAATTTAGATCGAGTTGACTGTTATTTTATTATACCGTTGTAGTCAATAAACGATTCAATTTTTTCAATCTATTGCGAAAACGGACTAACCAGAACAAAGTTTTTTTCATTGCTTTGAATGACGAGACGAGCTTGCCGTTCGTCTGAGGCTACACGATACGACAACCCATAAACAGTAGAAACACCATCCACCACGAATTACAAAGAATTCTTTGTTATTCCACAACGCATATCGCAAGTCCATCCTGAGACATCAGATGTTAATAGTTACACTGGCTACAATGTTCTTCAAACACGCACACTGCTGTTTGGCGGCGGCAATAGACAATGCGGTGGTACCTGTCCAGGTGGACTCTCAGATATGAGTGACTTACTACCAGTAAAAAGTGTTTTTAAGTTTACAAAAGACTTATTTTAATTGATTTGGTCACGGAATTGGATGGATTAAGATATGGATCGTTTATTGAAAACGGGTGATCGCATCGTTAGGAGCAAAAACTATATTGATTTATGTCGAAACCGCTTTTGGCTGAATTCAATTTTATTCAAAAACATGATAACTTAAAACCATTACGTCATGACCTTTAGCTTTTTATGAAAAAATAACTTCTGCTCTCCACTCGTGTATTTTCATTACTGGGATGAAAGTAATTCCGGACTTACATGGCCTATAGAAACCACTACATTTGAACAAACATTGCATCCAAGATTTAAATAAAAACTCGTTCGTCATTCAGCACAAAAACGCTCGTAAATCTTACACATAGCTAAACTTTTTAGTTTTCAACCGGTTTGGATTTTAAAGGAAATACCATTTCTAACTGTTGTGAATTAAATGGAACAGTATTCAGTGTATTACGAATAAATGAATGAACCAATTTTGATGAAATTTGGTACGAAGCTAGCTTTAACTCTAAGAACGAGCCTTTGTATTATGTTTTATTGCCAAATACAGTATATTTTGTAAAAAAAATGGTACGTAAATAAAAAAAATCATGGGCTATTGATTCATTGTTTGTCATATATCGAATACCAATAAGGCGAAACCGCTACAAGAATCTAGCAACAACATAAAAGGCCACAAAGCATCAGAAGTACATTAGGAGCAATTTTCTTTGAAACGTCTTCCCGCTCTTGAAATTTGACTAAAAGTGTGTAATGTCCTTTGATAAAAGCCTCAGGAATCCTTTATCTATTCTGAGGAAGTTCTCCGTCGATCACAGAGCGCTGTGGTTTTGTTGAGTCGTATTTCTTGTTAAAATGTTTTGGTTTTCCTATGGATTATGTATGTATTGTTTTATGTTGAATCAGGAATACAGTTCAGGAAGTTACTTCTAGAAGTATTAAAAGTAGGTGACGTAAAATTGACTTACTTGAGACGTTTGGTAGGCTGACTGTCCGTTATGTGGGTCTGAGCTCGAAAACAAGACTAAGTTAGTCATAAGTAAGTAAGCTTATTATATTTTTCTGAACCATGCCATGCAGTCAACACCGAGGAAACCTGCAAATAGGATACTGGAATATCCCGGCTTAGCCACTGCAGAGGACTGGAAGGGAATATTTTGGGGAACAAAACGTGGGAGAAGAATAGGAACACTCTTTTAGGAGGGGCATAGGGGAGAAAGAGGGGAAATGTACGCGAATCCTCATAGGCCTCAATATGTATTTACCGCTAAGAGGTATACACACTGAACTGTGAGCCCTAGGGCCGTGACAAATGTCCCCTCGTACATAGGCGTGCATTTGGTGTGGAGACCGAGCGTATAAGAATTGCTTCGAGCAGGAGTTTACATACTTTGCCATTTACTAAAGTAAGAAAAGATATCTGCGCAATGGGAGAGCTTAATTTTTATTTTAAAACCCACATTGAACTTGGCGAAATAGTGTTTAGAGGCTTGGTTTTAACATTAGGTTGACTAAAGTTGCTCTCGTTAAAATAGTAATAGTGGTAATGTAGATTTTTATGCAATAATTCTAGATATTATATTTGGATAGATATAAAAATGAACTGTGAATACCAAAAGACTTGATAATGATTAATGAAACTTGGAGGAAAGTGATTATCATCAACAGTAAAATAACTCCATATTTATATTAAATCGATCTACAACTACTGCTAAGAAATGATGAAGGGACATCCCACACTAGAAAGTTGCATCACCTTGTGGCACGTGCGAGAACGAAACAAAACTGATCCATCAATATTGATACAATATTGATGGCTATATTTAGAGTTCTGTTACTGGGCGAGCCATTTACTATTGATTTCTTTGATTTTCACTTATACTTGAGATAGACCTTAATGATTATGGTCGAGTGGTAACAATATAATGTGTTCTATGGACTTGAAGGTCTGGGTTCGACTCTTAGTTCAATAAATATTTGTTTTTTCTGTAATAATTATCGCGACACTAGATCTTCCAGTACAGGTAACAACATGCGGTCAGTCATAAAATCTAAACCAAAACTATTATGAAACATGCATGAACTGAATAAAATAAAAATAAATAAAATAAAAATGCTTTATTCATCACGTAGGCGAACATAGTTGCACTTATGATAAGTCAAGGTACATGAGAATATTCAATTATTACTTAATTAGATTAGCTTATATAAACAAAGACAATAAAATAAATGAAAAATATACTTAGTAAACAAAGAAGCCAGCTCGGGCTGGCAGGGAAGAAGAATGAAAGAATGGAGATCATCCATTTTGAAATTGTTTAAGAATAGCCTCATATCTTGACATCAATACAATACAACAAATCATTAGCCTCAAAGCACCAGTGCACTATCGTTTAGCTGTAAAGCGCTTTGTATCTGTCAAGTCACATTTTTCAGCGCTGCAGCCGCTGCACACAAAGGGATTGTTTCACAGCCTTGTGGCCGCGACAAGCGTGTTCAGCTAACTCTTTTGTGGAATGATATCCGGGTACTCCAGCAGAATTTGTAAATATTCCGCAAGACTGTAAATATATGTATGCAAAGCTATAGTTGAAAGTGGAGATATATATTGTTATATGTGACAAAATGGTAGATTTTTTGATACGATTGTTGAGATGATTATTAGTTACCATGCAGATTTAGAAAATACTGTGTTCTAATTTGAAAGGTATTGATTAGCGGTCATGACGATTACAATCAGTTGAAAGGCTAGTTCGTCGAAAAACGTAAGTTCCTCGTCTAAGCATCAATCAAATCCAAAATGAATGGAATACTAAAGAAGTTATAAGTCTAGTATAAAATATATTAAAAAGCTTGTTATATTAATTTGTTTTTAAAAATCTCTGAGTCACTGACGTGCTGAGCGTTAATTAGATGATGACTGACTACTTTCTGTGCCACACGATTACACTTATTAATTTCGCTTGTCAACCGATTTAAAAACATGATAATGTTAAATATTTTACGGAAAATAACATTATTTAAAACTTTGACGTATATTCTATAGACACGAACCTCCATATAAACTATTTGTTGAAAATCTGAACCAAAATGGCGACTAAAACGTCACTGTTATAACCTATTTATTCACTTGAACAACAAATAATTTTATTTTTTTGACTAATTTTTATAAACAAAAAATAAAAATTATACATCAAATAAATATTAATCTGACTGAATATAAAAGTGAGACAGATTGACAATTTTTTGCATACAATTGTTAATTTTAATTCATTTGTGTTATAATTTATCCTACAAATAAAATGTTAGCAGATTGAAAAATTATGCCTAAATAAGACATTATATGTTTGCCTATTTATTAATAAGAAGTCCATAAGTTACATTTAGGATCTAAATAATATTTTTCCCGTCCCAAAATCATGTCACTTACGCCTAGTATAGGAAAAAACCCGCACATTCCCTACAATCCTTAAATAGGAAATTTATGTGTTCCGACACGTCAGGGCACATCCATGCGTGACAGATTTATTGAGTGAAATACGTAGTGTCACGTTGTCACGCTGGCCTAGAGGCTTTGGGTAGGGCGAGTGTTTTTCCTCACTCAGTGGGTTCGTTAAGTTGCCGTTTGCTGTTGTCAACCGTCGTAGGTACAGGTTTTCATTGAGTTCTAGGCGACCATTTCTGGGCTTAGATCACGAAATCAGCTCATTATTGTGGAAGTGTATTTGGATATCGTGAAGTTGAGTTCGGCTCCTAAAGCTGGTAAAAAAGTATTTTTTTGACTCAAAAGAACATTTTTCAATTGTCCTAGATTAGTAGAACATATGTTATATTGCTGTAATGTTGTCGCTATGTTAATATGGCTGAATGCTCTCATATCGTTGCTTAATCTTCGAAAATAAAGACGTGTCCTACTGTTACGTAATATTCCGTAATGGAGTCTCTCAGATATTCGAGATTTAAAAGGAGGGGGAAGTATAAAACGATCTCCCTCATGTTTCTGTACTTGACATATTTTGTAGGTTGGTTATACAGATTTACAGAATTCGTGTTAAGAGTTTATTTCTAATTTCTCTTTCTGGATGGAAGCCAAATTACACCAGAGCCTAATGAATTAGCTCTTTCAACGAAAGTGGCTTGTCATTACTGAATTGATTAATGGGGGAAGTTAGTTTTAGAGAGAAGACTATTTGTGAAAATCCAATTATCTTTTACAATACTTATTTGGTAGAAGGTTCCGCCTGGATCGTATTTCCAGATATAAATCCAAAGCTATTATGATCGATGATTGATTGATTTCTTCCTAACCGAATTTTAGCGACGGCGGCCAATCTCAACGGAGATCAGCCAGGAACGCAGGATATATTATAGTGCACAAGTGCGTGCGTAATACACAGGTGCAGTTTTTGTTATTTCACTCCACTTCAAAGTCCAGTCACCAGTGAGACGAGAATCCGACATGACTGGAAAAAGATCAGGCGCAGGACCAACGGCTTTACGTGCTTTCCGAGCCACAGGGGTATCGCATCACCAACTTTTTGACTCCGAGCCGTGACTAGGTAATTTTTAAGATAGAAAAACCCAGTCACAATTATTTTGGCCCGACCCAAGATTCGAACCCAGGACCTCAGGCGCGGTAGTCGCACTCGCACCGTGTGCAATTACAACTAGGCCACTGAGGCAGAAAGTTTAAGGCATCTATGAGTTAACTTGAATCTGAATTCGTTTAGTGGTTAGTGAGTTTACTTCTTACAGATAATTAAACATTTTCAACCACTTCTCTTATAGTATTAAGTATAATTTAACGCTAGTGTCCTTTTGACATTTAGTTATATAACAGACAAAATTAAAGTTGGTTCTTCAAAATTCTATCTTCACATACAAAGTTATATAAAACTCCAATTTCTAAGTTAGCAACTTTGTATTTTACTGTCAAATTTAAACCATATTCTAAGTTTATTTGTGGTACTCAGTAGTTATACATTGTTTTCAATATACTTAATACAATGTTAGACTTGTACAATATTTAGTTTACCTCGATTACATTGCTATAAAAACTGATATGTGACATAACATTAAGTAGAGTTCGTTGAAAAAAAGCTGAGGCAAGAAATACCTGGTGGCAAGATATTTTATATCCACCCGAATAGCAACCACCAGTACCTAATACTGCCTCGGTGGCGTAGTTGTATTGCACGTCCGGTACAATAGCGCTCTGAGGTCCTGGGTTCGAATCCCGGGTCGGGCAAAGTGATATTTGGGTTTTTCTGCTCAGTATCAGCCCGGAGTCTGGAATTTGTGCCCGATATGGCGATAGGCTCGCCCCCTATCACATCATGGGACGAAACATACTTGGCGAAAAGTGGGTGCCCTAGTTGCGCCTCTGCATACCCCTTCGGGGATAAAATGCGTGATGTTATGTATGTATGTAGTACCTAATAGTGCCCCACGGGTCATTCGATGAGCCTGTGTATGCGGTTTCAATCAGGCCAGCAAATTTGGCTTGACTGGTGATGGATAATCATTTCTCATCAGTCGACATTACAACATATAAGTGGGGACACTGAAAAAAATAGTTTTATTTTAATGAAAAAAAATATCTTTTTTTTCAAACGCAAGGCACAGATATGGCTTAAAATCCTTAATCTAATTTATATTCCGTCCTTAAAGTAGATAGGGCGAGTCTATCGTTACAAAGGACCCCAATTCGAATCCAATTTAGCCCAGGTGACTTCGAAATAAAATTTGCCTTAAAATCTTATCTTTTCTGAAGATCTCAATCATACTCGAAGAATGCTTCCAACTTCTAGACATTATCGAATCAACTTGGCTGCCTGGGTGCGACTCAAATTGACTGGCGCATTGTAGCCGATTGAACGGGCCCAGTGACCCATTTTAATACTAGATGGGTTCCGTTGTACACTGACACGGAATAGAGCCTTTTATGTAACCTATCGATAATTTTCTTCGTTCATTTTGAGTGGTGATATTGAATACCTTCTGTTTGGTACCGCGAACATTTTTTAAAATTTTTATATTTTTTATTGTCTTGACCTTAATGTACTTCTGTATGACTGCCTCGGTGGCGTAGTTGTATTAAATGCGCGGTACGGCAGTGCTCTGAGGTCCTGAGTTCGAATCCCGCGTCGGGCAAAATTGTATTTGGATTTTTCTGCTCAGTGTCAGCCCGGAGTTTGAAGCTTGTGCCTGATATGGCGATAGGCTCGCCCCATATCACATCATGGGACGGAACGCGCTTGGCGAAAAGTGGGTGCCCTGGTGGCGTCATAACCCTTCGGGAATAAATGCACGATGTGTGTGTGTGTGTGTCCGAAGTTAATGTAGTTGGCTATGGCTAACCTAATGACAAGTCTTAAACAGTGATATTTGACACTGCCTTAATAAATGAAATCATGTCGTCTTTACCTCTGCTATTTTTTTTTATCTTTAAAAAAGCTTCGTCGTATTTTACAACATTGTCGCTTCGTACGAGACTGCCAACATTATGACAAAAAATATTCATGATTTAAGAATATTTTCACAAAAAAATTAATTTTACTTTTCTGTCTATTTTAGTTTAGTACAAATATGACATGCGCGTGCGTGTATTCTGACTGAAAATGTGAATTTGCTGCTGCGACGAGTTCTCCTAGAGTTGTAGTAGTATTAGGTTGTGTAAAATTAAATTAAATTGTAAAGTATCACTTTTAAGAAAATAAGTATGTTTTTTGATTAAGTAATACAATGTCAAAATGACTGCGTATTTTGCATCAGAGACGGTATATATTTTCTTATATCATGTTCTATCTATAAATTAAGCGGCTTAGCACCAGTTGTGCTACCTTTCGCAGACAATGTGTATATAATGTGTCAACCCAACTAAAAAATAAAGTCTCACGTACACATTGTCAGAAGAAATAAAACGCCATTTCAACCACAAAAGCCAATTGCAAGACTCGAAAGCAATTTGTTAGTACAAGTAAATAATCGGCTTGTACAATGAATACGAAAATACGAGAAACAATTTCCTTGTCGGAGTTTTACTTTGTTTTTGGGGTTCAATGACACAATAAAGGCACATAGTTTCAGATCGTTTAATCCAGAGTCTGAACACTATCTCCCTTTAATAAACGTAGACTGTGGTTTTTGTTATATAGTTAGTGCTTTGTTTTGCTATGTTGTGAGATATTAAAGCAGATTTACTATTTTGTGTCCAGACGTCGTAACCGCCGCAAATTGAGCATGAGCAACAGCACGTATATGTGTATGTGCTTCTTCTTCAGGTGCCTCTCTATTACTAAAGGTTAGTCAGTTCCTGGAACCTCTACTTCTCTCTGGCTAGTCGAAACAGTTCTTTAACCGTTTTTATTATGGTCCACTCTCGTATACTGCGAAGCTACGACTTTCTCCTCTTCCTTCACATTTGTTTGCTATTTTCACCATCATGATGGTTCCCAGCAGATGGTACCTATCATGTCTCAGGATATAATCTGGGTACGATAATATGCTGCTTGATGGTTTTAACTTACTCTTCTTTTTTTATTCTGGCAAAGTGACCCCACTGCTCCTGATGCATATGGAGTGGGATCTAATACAATGTCGACTGATGAGAGATGATTACCCCTCGGCAGTCGACACAAATATGCCGGCTTGTTGCTGGGTCTAGGCTCATTTGCATTTCAGTCTAGATTTCAGTATTGGACATCTTAGTCGTCCAACTTACGCAGCATGAGACATCAGAACCTGTTATAAGTGGCAGGTCGTTTTATCTGATGCATACACAGTTGTTTTCCGGTGTGAAGAAATTTGTACCTAGTGCTATTCCTGGGCATATATAAAATCAACTATCTCTTGAGATAAATATGAAATCGTGAAGTCTTCTCTAACGGACGAAAAATAATGTAAGTCTATAAAGTTACCTTCAGATTTGAATGTTTGCCAAATAAAGATTTTAAAAGAACCCTCAGTCAGCCAAGATTACCTTCACTCGTTATTTTCTTTGAGAGAGTGCTTTGTGTAATTTTGTGCGACGTATCGGAAATAGATTAGATGTATCGAATTAATTTGGGGCGAAACAATACCAGTTTCTTACAATAGATAAGTGATTGGATAAAACAGAATGTGTGTAACGTGACGTACTAATGCTTGAGCAGTAAGTTTTTTATACGTGAAATCTTTTAGAGTAACGTCTATTTTTTTCACTGAGTATTTATAGAGATTGTTTTGTTCAAGTTAATATTCATAAAACCATTTGCCTGCAATCAGTATGGTAATAATAAAGAATAACTATATTAGTCCTGAATTATGTACCTACAGTCACACTGCTGGTCCTCTTATATTAAGAAACTTTGGGCTTTAGCCCACCACGTTGGTCTACCGCAGATTGAGAGACTTTACATACATTCGAAATTTTTATGTAGAATTTCTGAGGTATACAGTTTTCCTCATGATGTTTTCCTTCGCCTTTAAAAAATATGCGCATACAGAACTCTAGAAAAGTCAGCTTGCCCTTGGCTTTTGAACCTGAGAACATTCGACTCGTGACTCCATTCCACTCCCAACTAAGCCATTGCTGTTAAAGCAAATAACGAAAAAGCGAGTAAAAATAATTATTTAAAATCTTATTAATCACTAAAAATGTAATTCCGTATTATGATTCTAATCGAACTTAAAATATTCGTAGATATTCATTGACGTATATTCTATAGACACCAACATCTATATAAACTATTTGTTCAAAATCTGAACTAAAATGGCAACCAAAGCGTCACTGTTATAATCTATTTATACACCTGAACAACAAATATTTTTACTTATTTGACTAATATGTTGTATTCAAATTCAGGTTTATTCTTAGACTCGAGTTCTTATATCATGAGCGGCACTCCATACATAACCACAAGCTGTTAATATTGACCATACTAAATTCAGTTTGAACGGATTGCAGTTCAATTCAGTTGAACACAGTAAATGTTCATATATATCGATGTAGACATTGTATACTCTAATTCCAAAAACAGGTGCAGTCAAAAGGTGACACTCTATATTATGTCATGTCGCGATTATAATTAAAATTGTTTAAAACTTAATTATTACACACATATTACCGAGGTTTGCGGTTTATCACAGGCGGGATCAAGGGCTAATAATAACTGTGGGTTAAAGTTGAATTTTTATTTAATTATGAGTTTATTTTGTGTAGGATAACATTTGGGAGTTTGAGTCGCAATAGATGTAATTTTTACACCAGACAGCAGTAACCTAATGTATGTTTTATCTCTCCCTCCAGTCGGTCCCTCGTTATTGATGATCGTCACTCTCAATTATCTTCACTGTGATATCTCTCCATCGGCTTCAGTCTTTTGCCTGATGAAATGCTACATTAATAGAAACATTCAACGCACTGGAAATCTGGTCTATCCATCTTTTAAGATTACGTCCTCGTGGTCTCTTCCCTTCCAACTCTCCAACTATGAGCAGCTTATATTGGAGTATGTTTATTATGGACTATAAAACGGCTGGAGCAATTTTAATCATTTTTTTATGTAATCTTCAACTCAGATGTGATCCTGTGAAGTTTTGTAAAGATTGTACTATATGACGTCATCTGATTATAAAATATTAGTACTGCCAGCGGTCGCTTATTTTTAATTATAATTTGCGTGGAATTGGATTTCATAAATGTGAAAGGTCATCACATTCGCTAATCCTTCTGTAGATAATATAATGAAGTGTATTAACCTCTATTTTTCAAGGGGTCTAGTTGGGTGTAAAGTGTAACTTTTTTCCACTGCAATATTATAGCATAATTATTTAGTTGGCTGAAACAGTAGCGATCCAGGCTTTCATCAAAGTAGAGAATTTAGAATCTAGGTAGATATTGGATATTGTTTTTGATAAGTTTTGAACTTTGTAAAATAACTAGCGAGTCGCCTTATCCGCGCACAGGAGCCCTAAGTGTATACTCGGATGACATCTTGTGGTCTGATCGGTACAAAGCTTTATAGGATCGCTCGTTGGGCTGATATGAATGTTATTAAAAAAATTCATTAAAAACACTTCAGACGTTTTGAAGTTCATAGGGAACATACATGCCGTGAGTGTGTTTCTGACTGAAAGTGTGATGTCGCTGCTATGAATTCTCTTAGAGTTAGTAGTAGTGGTATTAGGGCGCATAAAATTTTAATTACTTTTTATTGATATTTATTTTGTATGAAACTTACACTCTTTTATTTTACATCTACAGTTCGTGTCACTTGTTGTAAAGTATTGTTTTCAAAAAGATGAGTACGTAGTTTCATTTAATAAAGCAATGTCAAAATGACCTTGTATATACATATATATGCGTGTATTATTATAGATAGCTATTCAGTAAAAATCTAAATACAAAATAATATTTTTCTAAATATAATTTTGTAAACGAAGAATGAGTAATACTTTTCGAAATATCCTAAACATATACTTAGAACGTTATTACGAGAATGGATACCATTGTATTATGTACTATCGGACTAATATGGCGAATTAGAGAGCATTAATGTAATTTGATAATAACTAGATTGTATTGAAAAAAGAACTGATCCCACAAAAATTTGTTAGTTTTGTTTTGTGTTACCTTCGTGGGTCTTCGATTTTATCATCCTAAAATATGTATCATGTCATAGTCATCATGAACGTTGGTTTCAAGGTATCCGATACTCAGACTCTAGGCAAATATTTGTATCGTTTTAGGAGCTGGGGGTAGCCTCCCACGTTATCCTGGAATGCGAAGGAGTAGCTGCAGATCGGGCTGTAATCCTCGGTATACCAGGGTCATTTTGAGAGGTCTGTGGAGGAAATAAGAAGATCCTGCGCTTCTGGAAGGAATTGGGCTGGCTAGACATATAGCTGGCACATCATGCACAATGGCACTTCCTTGCTCGGATTAAAAAGATAAGAAGAAGCGACAATAGCGAAGTTGGTGGAACTGACTGCCGAGACGAATGTCCGCAGGTTCGAAACTCAAGGGTACACTCTTCTGATTTGTCTTAAAGTATGTGTGTATTCTCTATGAATTATCACGTGCTTTAACGGTGGAGGAAAACACCGTGAGGAAACCTCTATAGGAATTTTAAGGGTGTGTGAATTCTACCAATCCTTACTAGGCCAGTGTCGTGGACTAGGGCCTAATTTCTCAGTAGTAAAGAAGGCCCGTGCCCAGCAGTGGGGCAGTGTATAATACAGGGCTGATATTATTATCAAATTATAAATGTAAATTACAATATGGAATTACAGGTATTGTTTTGTCTGTGTTTCGATTTATTGACTAACATCAAGATATTTGAACAAACTTTCACACTTTAAATTACAAAGATCATGATAATTAGCCAACACTAAATTAATCGCAAATCCATTGAAAAGCTGGAGTGGTTGGAATTCAAACAGAGGGCCCATCAAATGGCCGGAGGGCGCGTGAGGGCAAACACTCCGCATTAGTGCCGCCTCTCGACTCAATAGTTTGAACGCTGATTGATTTGTGCCAGTATTGGCTATTCGCTTTGGGATGTTGGCGTGTTTGTCAGTCAACAGTACATCGTATGATATAGAAATAGAAGTAGTGAACATCTGCAACTATAAACACAATAAAGGCGAAAATTGCTTATCAAGTAATCCATGTGGATTACTTAATAAGTGATAACATACGGACATGTTACCGTATATCGGCTTACGTAATAAAATGAGGTAACAAACATGAAAAATGCAGTCGAATTGAGAATCTCCTCCTTTTTTTGAAGTCGGTTAAAACGACAAAATATTCCTTCTCTTTAAGGCTTATATTGGTCTTTAACAATATTCTATGTCGGTCCACCAACGATCATTGCGTAACCCAAGCCTTACATTTCGCAATATTAACGAATTTCTAAAAAGTATTCCAAAGACATAACTTAGTAAAGAAAACGGCAGCGACAATTTTAAGCGACAGGCACGGGACCTTAGTCTTATGAATTTTATTAAAACTTTTATATTAAACCTATATAAAACGAGTGAGTCGGCAGGGGCGAGAAATGTCATTAAAATTTATATATTTTTTACTAAAATTTACATGATCTATTAGAATATGCTTATCCTGAAATATTGCCTTTTTATATAAATGAAAGAAGAGATGAGAAGGTCACTCGTCTGATTTCATTCACAAATAGAAGTCAAAATATGCAGCCTCCAAGAACGTTATGTAAAAACCTTAAAAAAACTCGATAAGGTTCGTATCGTTTAATTTTGATGATTGAGTCACTTGAGTCGTTCGACCAATTAATTTGCTAGAATATATTTTATATCCGCCAGGATAGAGACCACCGTACACAAGGTTTTATAACCCGCCATAGAGGCCCACTTAAGTGTGTCGCGTTCTGGGATCAGCCTGTGTATAATCGGTTCCAACAGGCCGGCATAATTGTGTCGACTGCCGAGGGGTAATCATCTCCTCACACTTCACACCACTTACCATCAGGTGCACTGGGATCACTTTGACATGCCTATATAAAAAATATCGTTATGAAACGACACGGACAATTGTGTCGTGTTTTTTCGACACATTCTAATGAGGTTACTTTAAATGCAACTCTCTCGGCTATGCACTATTTTGTCACAGATATTAAATATTAAACATAATAATATTCAATTATGACAAATTTTGGGCTGATAATATCTCATATGCCAGAAAGTGGACCATAATCTATTATTCTACTAATCATATCTGTGATTTAATTAATTATTACTTAATTTAAATAAAGACGAGATTAAAAAGGCGTATCGAGTGGCAAGTTATATCGTGCGTCAAGGAACCGGTACTTCTCACTGGATACGTAGTATTTCAAAGCAGAATATTGCTTACAAACTACTTTTATGTAGAGATAGTACTTAAATCGTGCTAAGCACTCTACTCCACACGAGCTAAAATCCATATTACCTGCACAAGGAAAATACGAAGCCACCACTCCTGTTGCTTAATAGCAAAGGTTGTAAAGGCAATTTAAAACCTTTATACTTAGCTACTAGCTTGTAACTTAAGCCTTATGACTCATTAGTTAAGGTCTTGCTTGTATTTCGAAAGGTAGGTAGTTTCTTAGTAAATACTTCCTATCTCTATTTCTTTTTCTCCTTCAAGTTTTGCTGTGTGGGTGTTCATGAGTAGTGGTGATTGATTACCACTGGGTGAACTGCTATGCTCGTTTACTTAACCAATACATCTTATCTTACTTCTTCCTATTCATATTATAAGTGCGAAAGTTTGTTAGAACGATTGTTAATAGATTTATTTTTATTTTATTTTATTAAGACGTCCAGTGGTAATTACAATAAAAATTATAACTAAATAAATCAATTAAGAAAGACACGTGTTAAAGGCATTACCTTCAGGCGTCACAACATGCACCGAATGGAACTACTATTATACTATTTAGTTAGTTAATACAAATATAGATGTTTATTTATAGATTTATTGTACACCAAATCTAATATACTGCACTTCAAACCACGAAGGCAGAGAGGACATACAATATGCGGTCTTAATGTTTGTAAGTAGTAAATAAAGAAGAACGTATTTGGTTGAAAACTGGTATAGAACTAGATCATATCCTGATTTAATACTTTTATCACGGTAATTTGCTCTCATGGGATATAACGAGAGCAAATAATCTTTAGCTCTGTAGATGTCTTAGCGTGACACATAGACTGTAATTTCCTCCGATTTCAATAGTGTCAGTGTAACTGTTATTAATATTTGAACTTATTAAATTTATTTTATTTAATAATATTAGATTTTCACAATTAGTGTGGGTACTAATACATAATTATCATTTGTTTTGATAGGGTTGAAAATTATGATTATTATTAAATTTTTGTTTAAATCTAATGAACTTTTAATCTGCAATTATTTCTATTCAAGGTTTCTTTTTAGTATTTTTATGTTAGTTTTCATTTTCACTTAGCCAAATATATTTTTTTATATAGCATGTGACTTTTGTTTTTGGCAATTGCCGTAAAAACGACGACAATCACAACAAATTCGAATTAGACTATTATTAAAATTAGAGGTGGGTGGCATCAGTGGCGAAGAAGTTCATATAATCAGATTCCTACCGGCTCTTCTTTATGTGGAATCTAATTATAATAAGAACGATTTAAAAACCGCATTCATGCATATTTGTACCTATATGTTGTGTCGGGTTCCTTTTGGAAAATTGTACCCTTCGCCACTGGTAGCTACAGAAAAAAAAGCGAGAAATGTTATTTCTTTTACTATCATATTCCTAGAAAACATTATCTGTTTCATGAACAATTAAAGGCGTATGATTAGACTGGTAGCTACAGAATAAAAAATTTAAATGTGTCTATTTCTTTTACTTTCATATTCCTAGAAAAATCATCGGATCTCATAATGAATTAAAATTGTATAGTTAGTTAGCCATCCAGGTTTCTCATATCCGTGTTTTTAGATCTTCATTCAGACATTCCCTTGGCCCTGAAAGAACAAGGATGCCCACGAAAACGTCAATTCATGTCAGTATTAATTAATCTATCCACAGAGGGTCGTGATGGTGAATAATTAATTGTTATAGCAACCGCCGCTAAGCCTAATTTATTGGTGGAGTTAATTGGATCCTGTAATTGCTTGTATGACTGTTTAAATCGTGGAATTTATACGTGACGTCTTGGTGTACATGGTGCTAGCTAAGGCATAGAATTTCTGTTTGACAGGTATAAATATTGGCAAATAATCACGCCATTTTCAGGACTAGGTAGAGGTAGAACCGATTTCTCTCTAGTTAGCTTTTAGTTTGTAACTGTTTATGCCTTTGGCGCTCGTGACATCACAAAACTGCCCAGCGGAAGATCAGCGCTGGTTTTTTATCAGAATATGCCGAGCTGGGGTCGCTTTTGTGACGAGCAGAGTTAAGTAATTATTTTTGTAATTATTATGTAATTTTGCTTGTTACAAATAAATATTTTCTTTCTTTCTTTTTAATAGGTCCTGTTTAATACGGTGCGAATCTATTGTTATTATAAAATATTTAGGTGATGCCTTCATCGTAGACAGATGATGATACTGTCAACATGTGTATTGTCTTAACGAGCACTGAAGTTCCAGACAGGCTACGGTTTCAAATAAATTAAGATTGAGTAAAATTTCTATAATTTTTTTTAATGGACAATCAGTACTTTCGTTACATATTACACAGAGAGGACAATTAAAAATCGATTCTAGTGACAAAATCAACAAACACTTTTCTTTTAAATTTAATCGAAGACACAGACCATTATAAGCATTAAAGCCACTACTATATAATTTATTTTCCAATACAGGCCATGCTGACACTGAGCGGTTATAATAAATGCTTTTCCGATCTTAAGATAGAACCGCACAAATCAGGAGAAAACTTACCACGTAATGCAACCACTCCACCAAAATCCCCATTGTTTTTATTATAATTTGTCTACACCACCACGGCTACAAAAGTATGGAATCAGAATTCCATGGCCTTTTTTATTTCAAATACAAATTTTATATGTGAAATACTCAAAAAACTCGTAATGACGCAATTATTTCACCATCAGCTTCATTCTAACCGAAAAACCAAAGAGTAAAAGTCATACCGATAAATTTCAATGGAAAAGCCGACTCGAAATACATTCTGCTCGCAGATAGTTTTCGTTTGCCGGTAAATGGGTAGTTAGAAGTATTTACGAGAGTCCAAAATGTGCTGCCCGCGTCGTTACAACCCTTTGTAGTGATGTCACGAAGGCATTTCTTTACCTAACACGGAGACTTGAATTTACGGTCTTTTATGGGAGAACGAAGAGATCATTTAGTACCGAATTAAATTGCGATAAAATTGAATGCGAACAACTGCTGCTTGCTGGTAGATATAGACGGTGAATCCTACCCAGATGGGCCCTGGCATACCACATATATAATAAATATATTCTATCGCATATTGACGGGATACCTATCTAGTAAATAATTAATATAAACTATGAGATTTGAGGTGCTACTAATAAGACATGCACTGGAATTCCAACATTAATTAAGCTGAAATTTGTTTTAATAAATATACCATTTTTTATAATCGCCTAAGGCTGCAATCTATAAATATTTTAAAAATTGCCCAAAAGCTGTCTGTCTGTATGTGATCGATTTTCTCAAAATCTAATGAACGGATTTTTATAAAATTTGTTATGGAGGTAGTTTAAGACCGTGGGAAGGTTAAGGGCTACTTTCTGTCCCGGAAAAATAAATAGCCGGAATTTTATCCCGAAAAACTCCTTAACGCGGGCGAAGCCACGAGCAAAAGTAATATTGTAATATTTCACTAACAAGACGCAATAATTTTAACTTGTATAAGATTTTATTACGAGAATAGTTTCACTCGATAAGACCTCCAAACAGGATCTAGTGTAAACATAAACTTTAAAATGCCTTACCTAATTCAATTGTTAGTTTCCTACCATGTTACACGAAGAATCCTAAACTAACGTAACATTGGTAAGAGACTGTTACAAGTTAACTGAATAAGTGATTCCGCCAGCTTGCTGTTTTGTTTGGCGAGTGTTGTTCGGCTAAATCAGCTTTGTATCAAACTACGTGTTGGTAGTTTGCCAGTGTTTCTGCATGAATTGTTTTCTAAAATTTATGGTGTTGAAATGAATTTTTATGAGCATTGTATGGGAATAAATAAATCATTATTTTTATTAAAAATGCTTTTGTCTGAGGCGCCATCCATTCTTAGTTTAATTTCCAGAATAAAATTCTACATGAAAAGTAGTTATATATGAATAACTAGAAGAAGTCTAGTTTCTAGATGTAGATCTATCTTGATCAAATTATTAAATACTATAATCCATTAAGTACTGTAATCAGTACTCTCCGAAATTGAACATAGTCTTGACAAAGCTGTGAGAGTTTTTCACATATCTTAATAATCATTATGAACTCTAAAACACTCAACCGAAATATTTGCGACACAACTTTCTTCTCGATAGAATTGAATCCCCAACTTAACCTCTCCTTCTCCTTGCGGCTCGAAGTTATTTCTATAGATGTTCAAATATATGCTGTCGCGATCTTTAAAGTTCTCAAAGTCGATACGATAGACTTTGATACAATATTTAAGCTCAAACAAATAGTTGCAGATAATCGTAGATTAGAGTGCGACTTAATAACTTGTTTTTGAATAGATTAAATTGTAGATATCAATGCTATTAAAATAATATCAAATGATGGGGCTTACAACGGGTTCGATGCTTTTTAATCAATAATTGTTAAAAAAATAGAAGATCACACAATTCTAGTTTCATATGCTAAATTTTACAAATTAAAGTGTCCAAATTAGCTATTAAAATAAAAATATTTAGCGGATTTTATCGTGGATTTTACAATTAAATTAGTGAAATTAAATTAGTTATTTACTTATTACCAAAAGATCTTCCCATTTCATCATATCCCGTTTACAAAGATGAAATCAAATCATGCATCATCAATCCGTACAAAGGTTCAAATCATATCAGCGAAATTAAAAAAGCATATGAATCTACGGGGACTTAATCGCTGTGTTGAGACCCCGAGGGATCCGATAATCCTTAGGCGGAGGAAATTATTCCATGGTTGAAATGCAATTTAGATATTGCTGGTTATACGTATTAAGATAATCCTGGGAACTGTTTAGTTTCGAAAGGATTAAAGATAATATATTGATAATGCTTTCGAATGTCAGTTTTTATTTGTATATAATTACTAACGGGTTTAATAAAAATAGCCTCTAGAGCTACGTAACGCTCCACTTTCATTTTTGTGTAATGAGTGTATACTACGAAGAACTATGTTACTAACATTTAGATAAGAAGCAAATATATTTTGGACATCACAAATATTAGTCACATTGATATTTTTAAAGAATGGAGGTGACAGACAACAGATTTGCTGTAAGAATTGACTGTACCACCCAAAACAAATTACGAAATAGTTTGGTTTATTAACAATGGTACATTTTTGTTGGAGATTGTAACCTTCGTCGTGACTTATTATTTTTTATATGTTCTATTTTTAGAACTATTTGTGTTTTGTTTGCCATAGTTACTTCTCTTTGGTCCGAAATAAACACTCATGTCAATAACATCTTTTTACTAACTTTATTTAATTACTAAGAACATATACCATATTTACAACAATTTTATATACGTACTTGGCAAGTGATCCCATTGCACCTGATTGTAAGTGGAGTGGGGTTCAATACAATGTCGACTGACGAGAGATGATTACCCCTCGACAGTCGACACAATTATGCCGGCCTGTTGGAACCGCATATACACAGGCTGATCTCGGAACGCGACACTTACGTGGGCCACTACGGCGGACTTTAACAGTTTGTGTATGTCGCTATCCGGGTGGATATAACATATCCTATCACATGCAAATTAAGCAACAACCAAGTGTGAATCAGTGAGAACTTCAGTTCAATTATCTGCGCAACACTCGGGTTCCTATGTAATTATCTCGTGATAAAATTCGAATAATAAAGATAAAAAGTTCGTTTTCTGCCGCGCACACGATCAAGTAGGAGGCGAGATATAAATATTTCTAATTAGATGTGAATGATAGTTTGTTGTTAACAAGTGGATTATTAGTACTTAATTACTAGTTCAAATTCTAGAAGAGAAATTATTTGAACTATTTATTGATTATGGAAGATTTCGTACTTCATTACGGAATCTATTTTATTATGAACTTAAAGTCGAAAGGCTTTAAAGCCCCTAAAGTACTGTTTCTATAACTAACCACAGAAAATTAATGAACTATTAAGTCATTAATATTAAATACCTCAAATCATAAACTGGAGTTTGAAATTGAAGGCTTAGAACCTGTAATAGATTTAATTCCTACTAGGTATGAATAGCTTGTAGACATTTCGACGGAGCAATTGTTTGGAGTTGAGTTGCAGTCAATTATTGCCAGCAATAATCGCGAGGAGATCATCGCATCATACTGTCACAGACGGACACAAAGTTAAAAACTCGTAGGCGATTAGGACGTGCAATATTTGTTCGAACAATTTTTTTACAACTGCGACTAATTACATAATAACAAATTTCGATCATGCGAGTATCGTACTAATGGTTTTAAGTATGTGACAAAAAACTTATATACGATTATTGCTGAGGAGAGGAAAGTTTTGCTAGTTGCGGGCTAAACATCTCTCGCCATTGCGCATGTCTATACGTGACAACTTTTAATGCCCTTAAATTTACTCGTGCGATATATCAATTGCTCCGTCTAAATTAGGCTTTACACTTCGATACGTGAACAGCAACTTCATTTCAAATTTATAATTCCAAATTTAGAATTTGTGAAATTAGTCGATACAGCTTTCGACTCAGCAATAATTATATTATAAACTCGAAATATACATCCAAAGTTTGAGGTAAACTCCGCACATACTTCGACAAAACACGATAGAGTTAGAGGAGACGTACATCATGTTTTGTTGCAGTATGTGCGGAGTGGACTTCATACTTTGGCTTTCAATGTGAGCATTATATATTCTTTTTTTGTTGGTTCCTGCATCGGAAGGTGCTACGGTTTAATTAAAAATATTTACGGAGCGTCATGGACTGCCTCGGTTTCTTAGTTGTAGTGCATGCGCGGTACAGCAATGGTCTGAGGCTGGGTTCGAATTCCGGATCGGGCAAAGTGATATTTAGGTTTTTCTGCTCTGTATCAGCCCGGAGCCTGGAATTTATGCCCAATATGGCGATAGGCTCGCCCCTTATCACATGATGGGACGGAACACACTTGGTGAAAAATGGGTGCCCTGGTTGTGCCTCTGCATACCTCTTCGGGGATAAATGCGTGATACGTGTGAGACACGGTAGTGTAATTACGACCAAGCCGCTTAAATAAAGATAAAATAATTTGCATACTGATGCATACGCAGTTTTATCCACCCCTTCGTGAATACCAATAATTTTAACACATTCCACTAAAATATAAAATACCACACATAGATTCCAGATATCTGAAAACGTTCTAAAACTCATTACGTTTAAAAGCGTATAAATATTCGGGGAAACGTATTTGGAATCTCTAATAAGTGGAAGCCCTACGTGACTCATCTCCCCTCTAATCGTTTCCTTTGCCTTATAAAGCCCAATTTTGTAAATAGAAAGGAAATCACAAATATCGACGGGGTTATTAAATTCTGCCAAAATTTATGGCTTAAGTTGGTACCGTAGTTCAGATCTCGCTTATTCATGTACTTTTATTATGGGCATGGTGTACTTTTTTGATCACGGAGCGGACTAAGATGTTGGTTATTCGAAAAGTCAAAGTTACAAAATCTTCATTTTACAATTATATATTTTTTAAATTTTTAGCTGTTCACGGTCCAGTCTACGTAGATGAGCTCACAGTTTGTTAAAGTCTAGCAACCGGTCTTTTGGGTTCAGATTTAATTAAATGTAGAACAGGATCCTAGACTTGTGCATTTGCAAGCTTATAACCATTTTCAATCAATGGAAGATTAAGTAAAGAAGTTCACAAGAACTGAATTATAAAACATTACATATTTTATTCCACTCAGCTCCCTGAGGCATTAGACATTATGGATAAATATCGTTTTATTCAAACTATATTGTCCTTCAAATCATAACACAACTCTCACCAAAACAGAATAATTACATTCAAGAGTTTTCTTGAATTAATGTGCTCAATAAATTATATCCAAACGATGCTTCATATTTCGAATTTTTATAAACTCAATAATTCGAATCAATCGAAATGATTTTCATACCGATTAGAAACCACACGCAAAACCACTTGAATTGCTAAGATATGGCGTAATTACTTTCAGGCTGAATTTACGAGCCAAAATCACGCGATGATGTACAGGCCTCGTGTGCCGTTAATAGGCTTTGTTTAATCGAAGATGGTATTAAATTAGCCATTACTATTTATACGGTTTTTGAACTAAGAATTAGACCTAGATTAGGTAAATTCGAAATAAGACTACCTTTCCTAAAGTTTAGACAGCAGAATCAAGCGATTCTGTTGGTGGGTTGACATACCTCTGTATCTAAGCAATGTAGTACATCCACGTTGGGGAGGTAGCATAAGAAATGCCGGTATAATTATGGCGACTATTGAGGTTACGTTGTTCCTTGGTTGACATTATCCTATTGTACATTGACAGTCGTACCGGTCGCTTGGTTGGTGAAATATTTGTCAAAGTATTTCTGAAGACAGAAATGGTTCTCTTTTGTAATACTATTTTTTCTAATTTGTTTGTTAATCTTTATTTAATTTGTTTTGTAATTTTAATTTATTTGTGTTAATTTTGTTATAAATGTTGTTTCACACCTGGAATTAGTGAGTAGACTGCTCCATAACATTGTAATTTTAATTGATCATGTTTTGTCTATTAACTGTTCAATAAAAAAATAATATAGAATGGTACGATACGTACCAGTTATCAAACAGCTATGCCAAACATTTTCTAATTTGCTTAGCGTCTGCCAAAACCAACAGTAAAATAAAGAATATTACAATTTTTCTCATAAAGTCTAAATACCCGAGGCGTTCTTTAAAGATTACTTTGTCTACAATTCTGAGGTGATATACCTGTAGGTTGGCTTTTGTCTTTTACAAAGCTAAGAGTGACTTTGTTGCGTGTTAGGGAATGAGGACCGTTTACCATTTGGTTTGTTGATTTGTGTAATTAATTAAAATTGGGTTCATTACTGCTTTGTTTCGGTTTGAAGGGCATAGTAGCTTGTAAGTGATTCGTGTCTTAGGACAATGACAAAGTGACATGTATTAATAACAATGGCCGTGTGGTAAGTTGACGTGAGTATTAGCTATTCCGCTTCGTATTAGAGATTAATTCCTGGAAGTCGAAATACTACCTTCTCTTCCATATTCCCTATTTATTTTCAGACGAACAGTTTAGGATACATCTATTTGTTTCACACTTCTGTATATTGATATTTTTATAAGAAGGATAGCAATGAAACGTCATGCCTCATTCTCATATTCTCATTCAGTTATACAGAAAAATAAATTACGATACTTTTTTATAAAACTTATCAAAACATTTATAAACAATTGTTTTTAATTATAATTGAATGTAAATCGCTGTCAACATTTCCACGGCCATAATTTGTAAAGTTTTATCAAAGAGCCATTTGCATCGAGTTGTATCTTTGTTTGTAATAGTTTGGTGAAACAATCGGTAAACAAAACAATTAAGGTAAGGTTTTGCGCCCACTGCGGTGAAAAAATCGCTCGCCTTATATTTGTCACTTTACAAATTCCTTAGCGAGTTTAAGAGATCCGAAAGCATTCATGTTTACTTTTTTATCGATCGCTCGGTAAAGTATAATTATCCCCGGACGATCGCACCAGTTATGCCAGCCTGCTTAATTGCTTCTTCACGCTCAGGTTGAATGGCCTCAAGTTGTAAGGAGGCCTGGAAGTCGTGTTTTTAGGGTATTTGATCGTCATCAGCATTGAAGGCACCACTATAACTGTGACGAAAGACCTAGCAACTTCCAACAAAGGCCGTGTTATGTTATGAATTTCCTGTGCTAGCGTATAAAAATATAGCGTCCCGATTATTTGTGTGCGCGAACCCTAATTTGTCAAGTGGGAAGGTTTCATTTGAGTTTGTTGAAACTCTAAATAATTTCGTAAAACTAATTGGCGTTGTTAAAGTTTGTATTGTCTTTAGACTAATACTGTTATAAATACCGTTTGTAGTTAATAGTTGTCAAAGTGTGTCACATTTTGCGACTACTTTCGGAACAATAAATTTAACAGTAATTTTATTTGCGAATAATATATTTATATTCGCAAATAAAATTACTGTTTTATTTGCGAATTATTTTACTGATAAATAGTTTAGTGTTTCTTCACGTTTCACCTAAGGATACCATAAATATCCGCATTTCCTGAAGTTGGAATAGCTTGACCATCCTCAAGTGTAAATTAATGAATCTTTGAGTTTTCTCGGTTTTATGGTGGATCTTGAGACCACCCTAGAGTGCGATAACGGGGCCTTAATTCTTTACGTATATTACTATCTACTTCCCCATAAATTTTGAGGTGGGCAGTACTTTGCCGGAAATACTCAGAAGCAGTACCGGTTCTTTCGTAAGCTCTTGTGTGTTGCAATTTTTTCTAAGGAAATGTATTTTTACCGTAAAGTAAGCAACAGTAATGTAATCCTTACGTATTAATATACAAATAACTCCGGTTAGTCTGTCTGTCTGAACGCGATAAACTCGAAAACTATCGAATCATTTCGTTTAATTTAGGCTGGAGATAGTTTGAGACTGAGAAGGACGTAAACAACTTTCACGCAATGCGGGTATGCTATTCATAATTCTAAACTCTTTGATTCAATAATTTAAACATGAAGTCGAACATCTTTAAAATGAAGCCCACCATAATGGCACACTTAAGCGTGTCGCGTTTCGGGATCAGCCTGTGTATACCCAGTTCCAACATAACGTCGGCATAATTGTGTCGACTGTCGAGGGATAATCATTTCTCGTCAGTTGACATTTTATTGCACCCCACTTCACTTACCATCAGATGTACCGGGGTCACTTCGCCGTGCCAATGTACCACAATTTGAATTATTATCAAGTATCAACCTTTTTATATAAACTTTAATTAGCATTTCACATTAATAGAATTACTGCATTGAGAACTATAAGAGTTAATATTAACTTTGGTTAGACCTTCATTGTCATTTGCAGTAGTTATATCAACAAAGTCCACCAAGTTTAATAATTATCTTGGGATTTATTTAAACACTTTACAATATTTTTTGTGAACAAATTTCAAGTTAATTGAAACAACTTCAAAATTATTTATAACTAGCAATTGCTTGCAATAGTTTTCGATCTTATAGTGTTGAAACAGAAAGACAGACCCGCTGGGGACTTTGTTATATCTGACGAGGTATATGTACAAATATACACCAATAGTTTTTAATTGTAAAAACAAATGATATAGGATATGAAAAAAAGGTAAGTTATAATAAATGTGCAGTCAGAATTTTTGTTTATTATTAATATGTTAATGACAAAGCTATGAAGGATTGAAATGTACATAAATCCTGCATAAAAGAATGGACACATGTATAAAGCACAAAATACTATGTAAATCACAAGTCAGATAGACGTTCAACAATGAATACTAAATATTCGTAAAAGACGATTATTAAATGAATGACAATAACATATAAAACCTATTGAGTTGTATTAATTTACTAATGGACATAAGAAAACCAGAATTATGAATCGGTGTGAAGTCACAGATAGGAGATTTTTGATTACCTGATTTTTAAGTCTGTATATTACTGAAAAAAAACGATGGCAGCCATAATATAAAAGAAGAACAAGAAGAATTAATCGATGTCACGTTGGACTTTTGATGATAATTTTGTCATCGTATTTAGTATTATTTTGCTAAATATTTGTTCAGTACTGGCAGCAGATACCGCTTTTTTACTTTTTTTAATTAAAAAGTTCTAGTCAATTTTGATGCAGTGTATATTAAGCTAGCTAAGCTAGTAACTAGCTGGAATTGCAATAGCAAATAATTATTTGTTGTACCTAAGATTAAATTATTCGTATTGTGTATGACAAAAAGGAATAAAACGCAACTAATCAAAGTTATATTACCACATAACATACATAAATGCTTAAGTAGAAGGCTCCAACATCTGAAGTCCCCTTTAAATTTTATTTTTTTATTTTCCGTCAAATTTAAAAAAGAAAAAACCTAGATTATTCAAAGTTATAAACATCAATAATTCACTAGAAATTTGACGTAACTTTAAAAAAATAATAATATTTAGTTTTGTAGAAACAGAATTCTACTTTTAAATATTTGCTATTTGCTAAAGTAATTTTTCAACCATTAGCAAAATGTCCATCACATTTGTAAAGGAAAATTTTGATAAACGGCTGCATCTCTTGCGTCCATAACTCATCGGATCCGAGCAAGGGTTTTGTCTGATGGAACCGAAAGGAAATTATGGGAGCCACTGAAAGGACGGAATATTGATTGCTCCCAAATTTATGGGTAATATTTCTGGTTGCTTTGTGATAGCAGCCCTTATGATATTAGAGATTGGAAGAAGCTCTTGGACAATGATTAATAGCAATCATTTATTTCGGTTAATAATGTTGTTAAATGTGTACAACCAGGAAAGAATAGGGAAACCTACCCAACAGAATCTTGATAGTAATATTTAGCACCGTAGATTTTATTTTTCATATTAATTGTATATATAATGGTATGTGTGAGTAAATTCGTAAATAAGTCACTTGATATGAAGCATAATGATTTACTGTAAGTAGAATTAAGTAGATTTTTTTTATTTCCTTTGGTGATGAAGAGGATGCCATCCACCTAATGGTAAACAATACGACCGCCCGTAATCAGTAGCATTACCATAAAGAATATCAGTGGCGAAAGGTGAAATTTTCTGAAAAGGAACCCTACACTATATAGGTACTATGGATGTATGCGGTCTGCAAATCGTTCTAATGATAATTAAAATCATATGAATTCTCCATGAATGGAAGCCGGTAGGAACCGGTTTATAATATGGACCCTTCGCTATTGCAGAACATTGAATTACAGAAACAGACTTGTTATTACAGTATTGCTCCATCCTTAGATAAAAACGTCTATGAATAAGGGGGTAAACGTTTTCCACTAAGTTCTGATTAATGAGTAAGTAGAGGAATTAAATTTACAAGAATTCTGACGTAAATCTTAAAAGAGCACATTTTCAGTTTCGTGGAAGTTAGAGCTGTCATTTTATCACTCGCTCACAACTTCTGAAGTATGAGTGGCTTCTTAGGTGATTGCAGGCAGTTTTAATTGTTGGGCAAAGTACTCACTCCATATTCCGATTATGTAGATAATATATTACTTTTATTGTGCTTGTGTTCAAGTTCCTTTGGGGTTGATATGTCCTTATGGATATAAACCCGAAATAAATATAGATAATAATTTAAAATACATATATATTTCTAAAATCGACTATAGCCTAGTTGGGTATGGAACGGACAGCAAAGACGAATGTCCGCAGGTTCAAATCCCAAGGGCACACACCTCTGACTTTTCTAAAATCATGTGTGTATAGTTTGTGAATTTATCGTTCGCTTTAACGGTGAAGGAAAACATCGTGAGGAAACCTGCACACCTGAGAAGTTCTCTATAGGAATTTCGAAGGTGTGTGAAGTCTACCAATCCGCACTAGGCCAGCGTGGTGGACTAAGGCCTAATCCCTCTCAGTAGTAGAGGAGGCCCATGCTCAGCAGTGGGCAAGTGTATAAATTCACAAAGAATACACACATGCTTTTAGAAAAGTCAGAGGTGTGTTGAGATGTGAAACCAGTTATTAATGTAGAGGACTGTATATTTAAGGTAAATACAAAATACAAAACTATAATTCTGGTTACGTTCGGTGGTCTTGAAGTCAAGTCCAATATGGCCCTGTCCGTCCTTCCTGTCATCGGTGTTGCCAGCGCGGAAAGGCCATAAACACCCGCGCGAGGCATAGACAGGCTCCCCGGGTTGAAGATCTTCAACATGCTGGTAGCGGGCAGATGCTGTTGTAGGAGCGCCGAATGATGCCTCCCTTTGTCTTAAGATCTGCTACCCGCGCCACGCCGTCTTCTCCAGGGTAGGTCTTCATCACACGCGCCAACTGCCATAGAAGCGGCGGAGTCCTGTCCTTGACTAGGACAAGAGCTCCAGACTTGAGTTCTCCGAATGAAGACTGCCATTTCGTTTTCTGCTGCAGTGAGCTGATATATTCGGAACTAAAACGATTCCAAAAGTGAACTTTGATACATTCCATTCTTTTATAACGGTCCAGTCTGTTGATGTGGCTTGGTGGTATTGGTCGCTGGGGTATAGACATCAGTGGTCGCCCTATGAGGAAGTGAGCAGGAGTTAAAGGAGTTAGGTCTTGTGGGTCAGTGGACATAGGTGTAAGAGGACGTGAATTCAGAATGGCTTCAATTTGAACCAGACATGTGTTTAGTTCCTCATAGGTAAGGTGAGTCAACTGCAATATGCGACGGAGATGATGTTTGGTTGATCGAACGGCGGCTTCCGCTACACCGTTAAAATTAGGGCTGTAAACAGGCGAAAATTTAAACGAGATACCTTTTAAGGCCAGATCTGAGGACAAACTGGACTCTGATATGATTTTGTTTAATTCATTGTGACAACCAACAAAGTTGGTGCCATTGTCTGAAGTAATGGTCTGGGGTTTGCCGCGGCGTGAAATAAACCGCTCAAGTGCTGCCAGGTATCCTTCTTTTGAGAGGTCTGTAACAAGCTCAATGTGAACAGCTTTAATGGCAAAGCAAACAAAGATGCAAAGGTAGGACTTTGTGAGCCTACAACCTCGGCCCTTACGGTCAGCTATCATTACAGGACCAGCATAATCAACTCCACAATTGAGAAATGGAAAATCTAATTGTGTTCTGGTTGTAGGCAGTTGTCCCATGATGGGCTGAACTTGCTGTGCTTTAAACCGAAAACATTTAATACACCCTTTAACTACCAATTTTGATAAGTTTTTCCCCCCGAGAGGCCAGTATGTTTGGCGTATATGGGCTAATAATAATTGGGGTCCTGCATGACATAATTCTTTGTGTTTGAAATAAAATATTATTTTTGTAATATGATGCTTGCTACATAATAAAATAGGATGCTTAGTGTCATAACTGTATGGGGAGTTATCAAGCCTCCCCCCCACTCTTATTAAACCCTCAGGGTCTAAAAATGGTGATAATGATAAAAGGCGATTTTTGGCCGGCAATGGCTTTTTTGAATACAGAATATGATATTCTTCAGGGAACATTTCAAGTTGTGCATTATGTAAAATAAAGGTTAAAGACTTATGAAGCTCTGTTACTGTGATGGGGCCAGATAGTTTGTCTGTTTTGTTTCGACAATTTCTAATGAACCTAAAAATGTAGGCCACTATTTTTTGTAATTTTATAAAATTGGAATGTTTTAATAAGAGGGAGTGCCATTCTGAATTTTCTGCAGTGGTGCTGGAAAAATGAGACACAATATCTGGCAATTTACTATCTTTGCATTTGCTTGGCATGCTAGGCCATCCTGATTCATCATTTGCTAGGAACTGAATTTTTTCCGGCTCGAAGGACCATTTGTTGAGATGTGAAACCAGTTATTAATGTAGAGGACTGTATATTTAAGGTAAATACAAAATACAAAACTATAATTCTGGTTACGTTCGGTGGTCTTGAAGTCAAGTCCAATATGGCCCCGTCCGTCCTTCCTGTCATCGGTGTTGCCAGCGCGGAAAGGCCATAAACACCCGCGCGAGGCATAGACAGGTGTGTGCCCTTGGGATTTGAACCTGCGGACATTCGTCTTGGCAGTCCGTTCCACACCAAACTAGGCAATCGCCGAAGCCAATATACACCAAACTAAATATATATACAAGCCATGTTCACTTAAAAATATAATCACATCATATTCACGTAAGCTGCATAATAATAAAGGAAGTTTGTCTGTCCGTGTGTGTCGCCTTCGCGATGTAAGGCACAGTTTCAATAGAACTTTTGATATTTACATCCAACTCTTGCCTGCTTCGTTCGGTAACTTTCGCCATTTGTATTTTATTGTCTCATGTTGTGGTTAATGTTGGCTTGCTTACAAAGTATTTTAATTACGCTAGATATTTCACCAAGTTTTCGCCATGCTTGTTTATCTTATGATTTTTTTCTTTTTTCTTTTTTTTTTTTTTTTTTTTTTTTTTTTCTTTTTTTTTTTTTTTTTTTTTTCTTTTCTCATGATTGAAAACTATGATTGTAAATGTAGGCGAATGCACGCTGTACGCCGTTATTTAAGTATGAATCTATGTTCTCTTTTATTTGCTATCGCTAATTTTATTTTATGCCGCTCCAGGTTTAGTCGATTGGATTTCATCTTATCCCATGTTAACGGTGATGTGCGTGCATTAGCTTATATAACTATTGTGACTATGTACAAGAAAGACTTGGAAAAAATACAAAAGAAGTACTGAACAATTGATGACAAAAAGAAAGCCCGGAGTTTCTTTCTGCCTTTCTTCTTCGGGTAGTCATCACTTAGGTAGCTAGTGAAAGGCTGGTAGGTTAGCTAGGTTAGGGCTCATGTCCTCGCCGGTGAGGATCGCGACGCGTTACCCTTCTATTTCCCCCTACTTGCCAGCCCGAGCTGGTTACTTCGGTTTGTACCTAGTCTTTTGTATAAACTTTATCCCTAATTTAAAATGTCCATAGTTATATAAGTGATTTTAATAGTTGTTTAGAAATAATAATTATTCTTATTCTTTGTTTTGACGTATCATAAGTGCAACTTTGTTCGCCTACGTGATAAATAAAGTATTTTATTTATTTATTTATTTGATGTAATGGGGACGAGTCTATCGCAGTATCGAACATTTCCAATCAAGGTGGTTCTAAGGTGTGATTGATTCGAATCGTAAATTACGCGTAGAATGACTTATGTTTACTCTAATGGTATATATCGAAATAAAACTATTTCCTGGATTTTATTGTGGTGTCTTTATATTTTAAACCCACGACATTTTGAAAACGTTGCAGCCTTCATGTTCTCACATTCGCCTGGTGATGAAAAAAATCGCGATTAAATCCAAAAAAATGTTTATTTCAATTGCAATTAGGTAAGTTCATTAGGTTCTAAGTCTTATATTCTAACTAAGATAAAGTTCCACCAGTAAAACATGTTAAAGTAAATTCTGCAATCTTAATAATTTCATGCACAAGCTTTCCGGGGCGGTGAATGAAAACAGTGTAGCCTTCTGTCGACCACTTAATGCGAATGGCATGATGAATGGGGTGCGCGTAATAAGGGTCACGGGACTTAAGAATTAAGAAGGGTTTTACAAAGTCAGACTTTGGTGATAAACAAATATTTGAGGGCGAAATTTGGAATTTTATATTCTTAATTCCTCTCTTTGCTATAAATTTTTGTTAATACGCTTTAATGTTATCTATTTTGGAATAGTAGGATTTATTAAATTCTGATCGTTCGTGGCTTCTTTCACACAAACGTTAATAATTGAAATGTGACAGAGTTAATTCTATTATAGAAATTGTATCAAACAAGTAATTTACATGGTAGTAAGCGACATGATTCAATAATTACAGCACAGAATATAAATAAAGATATAAAAATAATATTTGCAACATACCATTGTTTTCTCGGTCCCGAAAGTCGCAAAATAAAAGTAGATTGATATTACAATAGATCCCAAATCATTACAGGATAATGTAACTTTCTACTAATCCAAGAATATTTTAATTATTTTAATTACAAAGATAAAGAAAACACGTTCATACAAGTTTTACCCCTATAAATGTACTACATATATTTTGAGATTTAAAATACTTTACGCCCTTTGAAGAACGCAACATCAAAATTGGCGCAATCCATCAAGTCGACAGAACCGCAGGTTGAAGCCGCAGCCTTCGGGTCAATACTTTGCTACTTAGGGCCACTTAACAGCATAAATATTCAGATGTAAGTTAATTTCCACCCAAATTCTAATTGAGGCTTTGATTAAAAATCTTTCAGAGATGGAAAAATGGCTTCTATAGAAAAGTCTGTCGGTTTTGGTTTAATATCTCTTTAATAAGAAATTGGCATAATATTTATTTATTTACTAATATTTTTTTCTATGGCCCTTGTTCAGCGGTAGACATCCTGCGGCTGATGATGGTGATTTATTTATTTAATTTTGACTTGTATACTTTTTACTACTTATCGTATATCCTAGTAGTATTACTAGGATATACGAGAAAACAATTTATATTCGAAACTAAGCAATATAATGCATATTATATACTGATATATTTTAGATTAAAGGTTGTTACTCTCGTTATTTATTTACCAAAAAAATAAAAGGTAGAAAAAATATTTATTAACAAAAAATAAAACCTTTAAAAACTACTACAAACCATAAATAATTTAATTCTATACATAATTTATTTGTTTGGAGTTGGTGCTTAATTGCAAATGTATTATTGTTATAGTATGAGTATTTTTAGTGTATTAAATAAATTTACTTGGAAATAGACGTGAATATACATACGGGTTGATTACATAAGCTTTTTATAAAGTCAGTTAAAAAAGAAAATATTTTACAAATCAAAATGCTCTCTAAAGTGAAGCAGACATCTAGCAGGCTTTAAGTAAAATAAAAACCCAAATGAATCCACGAACGAATCTGTTTAATTCAGTCAATCAAAAAATCTAGCTAACTAATATAATTAAATATGAAAATCTCGGATTTCAAAAGTGAAAAATCTACTCCGAGATTTTAGTTGAAAGTTGTTGATATAAAGCGCGGGGAATCTTATGAAGAAATGAGTATTATTAATTACTGAACTGACGGTTCTTCGTTAACAAAATTAGTGCATTCATAGGCACTGATTGCCGTCCCATGATATCATGTATTGTTGGCGACGCGCCGATCTCGTCAGCTGCGTGCCGACCCCTCCGATATGAAAAATAGTGTCTAGTGCGCGTTTGTGACATGTCCCGACAATAGTGAAAGTGTTAGCGAATAAGTGATTTGTATTTTTTTTTGTCTTTTATCGATTGTAACTTAGCGTAGACTTAATGTATAGCAGTCTTTTTTATATTGTCGGATAGTGCTCGCTGAGACCTTTTTATCGGTATATAACATGTATGTGTACGATTTAAGATTAATTAAATAATTGCCGAAAACGCCAAGCGTCATAATGAAAATAGCATAGAAATTGGGTCAATAGGTCGCGGCTCTCTCTACGGTATAGCCGCGACCTAGGTAAGCTAATTCATTTTACGGGTTTGTCATGGGCTCAAGAACTCACCTGAAAACTGAAGACTCCTGAAAACTGAAGACTCCTGAAAATTGAAGATTCCTCAAGAATATTCAAGACGACGTACCTTGGAAGAGTCATAGGGACGGGGTGTATAGGGACCATAGGGTGGCGCTTGGCACGGCATTACGTTCAATGTTATATTGTTTCTTATTTTGCCATCTCCCTCTAACACACTGCACCTGCCGCTGTTCAGGTGTTACGTGCATACACACCCACACCTACATACACACAGTTACACGCCTTTAAGAGGCATCACAGCAACGTGGGAAGAAACAACGGGCTGGTACCGGCGGCTGAGTTTTTCAACTCAGATTCACGCCCAGCAGCCGCGAGTACCAGAAGGTCTCCCGGCACCCCAACATGTATAATAATAATATCAGTCCTCCATTAGTACAGGCCTCGTCTACTACTGAGAGGGACTAGGCCTTAATCCACCAAGCCAGCTTAGTGCGGATTGGTAGACTACATGATATGTAATGACCTAAATTCCAATCAGGAAAAATCATCAAATATTTTAAGTCACAAATTGTATAGACACCACCTGTGTTGAATTCAGGGCTTTTCTCTTTTCATAGCTTGTGTACGCTGTTTGCCTTTGTATAGATACCAGGCGAAAAAAAGACAAATAATCTCAAAAAAATTATATCACCCTAAACCTCTTTCTGCAATATTTTCCTGTAAGAATATAAATGCTTCACCTTGAAGAAGCAGTGGGGTTGGAACATCAATATTTTTTTCATAAATCTCACTGACCGATGCGCAAACCTCATGTTGGCTTATGGCTTATCCATTTCGATTAAGTTGCAATATATTTCCAATTCCGGACAATCGAAGAATATCAAAAGATACCGTTCCGGCTGATTGATCGGAGTAATACAACCGCTATTACAAGAGCTGGTACAGTGAGCGGTTACCCACGCGATACATACCTTCAAAGAATGGATATTACAGTTCCAATGTTTCATGCACGTAGAACTTGCGGGGATGTATTTGGAAATATTATGAGTGGATTTTTGGTTATATATAGGGGAAGAAGGTGACTATGATCGTTTGAGGATTTGTATTTCTAGTAGTAATGATAAAATCTTAAATATTTTAGATGACTTAAGTCTCTCGTGCCGTTACCTCCCACTCTAGAGGTAGGCTATTCTAACCGCTGTATCATACCAAAGTTTTATGTGAATCATTACATACGTCATTACACCGTGGGAGTATTTTCTTTGCTTACATTGTATATTTTTCCAGTTATGTTATATATAAATAAATTAACACACAGCCTTCTAACTACTCTATGCTCTAACTTACGTCAAGCGAATTGATAAGGGGTCATTCCCACAGTTCCTCAATCCTCAATCCGCCCCTGTCCTCGCAATATCGGAGCTGCAACGCGCGGTATTGGGCCAGGTATTTTGTTTGAACAGACGTATATCGGTTCCGCGACTTATCTATGGATAGAGTTGTGTATACTTTCGTGTTGTTATATCAAACAAGAAGTCTCCTTGTTTTAGTTCTGAAGTGGTTCGTAAGTTGAGATCCTTAACGCTATCTACAAGTAGGTAGTTAAAATACTAGGTTTTACACCCGATTCTACCTGTGTTACAGTTCATCAGGATAAAAAGTAGACTATAGTCATGATGCAGTCTTTTGTTTGGAGGAAAGTTGGGAAGCTGTTAAGAAAGTTTGGGGGGAGCATGGGGACTTTCTTAGCATGGAAGGAGGGGAGAGGGCCAGCAATTGCTTGCGAGCCCCTATATGGTTCAATATGAATTAGCAACTAGTATGTATGTATATAACCACACTTAACTATGCGCGTTAAGTGCGACTGCCTCGGTGGCGTAGTTGTATTGCATGTCCGGTACAATAGCGCTCTGAGGTCCTGGGTTCGAATCCCGGGTCGGGCAAAGTGATATTTGGGTTTTTCTGCTCAGTATCAGCCCGGAGTCTGGAAATTGTGCCCGATATGGCGATAGGCTCGCCCCTTATCACATCATGGGACGGAACATACTTGGCGAAAAGTGGGTGCCCTAGTTGCGCCTCTGCATACCCCTTCGGGGATAAATGCGTGATGTTATGTATGTATGTATGTTAACTATGCGCCTGGGGCCATGACAAATGTCCCTCCATGCATGGGCGTGCATTCGGTGTGGTGACCGAGCGCACAAGAATTGCCTCGGGGAGAAGCTTCAACGGGTAGACTCAATCGATTTTAGGCCTTAGTTTCAAATAAAATAGACACACTAACGCTTTTTATCCCCTAACGGTAGGCAGAGGTGGATCTGATGCACCCACTCCATGCTGTATGTATTGTGTCCTAGAACGTGATGGGGGTGAACCTATCGCGATATCGGGTACAAATTCCAGACTCCTGGTTGATATAGAATAAACAATCGAATATCACTTTGCCTGACCGGGGGATTGAACCCGACACCTCACCATTGTAGTCGTGCATACAACTACACCACCGAATAAAGAAAATAGCCCATTAAAATAAGTATAGAGATAGATTTAAGATACCATCGTGGGATTAAAATGGCGAGCTGGTACAGGTGCGCAGTATTTAAATAACTGACCAAAACGCTCGTAAAACTAACCCAAATTATTTCTGCAACATGAAAATTGTACACCGACTCTACATTGGAATGGGAATATGCTACATGAATAATATAGTGTTCTTTTTTTTAATTACAAAGTGTTTGCTATTACATTGCGCTCGCCATCTTGAGATGTGAGATGTTAAGTCATTTATGTCCAGTATACTGGCTACAATGTCCTTCATATCGGAACACAACAGTGACTACACACTGCTGCTTGGCGGCAGAAATAGACATTGCGGTGGTACCTACCCAGACGGACTCTCGAATAAGAGAGACCTACCACCAGTGTTGTAACTCTGAGACATCAGATGTTATACTTCAAGCTAGAAATGATCAAAATCCATAAAATTAGACTTTGAGTCTATAATAGTATAAACTGCCAATACACAAATATTTTATTTTATTTAAATATGAAATTCTAATTAAAGCGAATAAGAACGAATGAACACAAAAGAACGAACGACCGAGTGCGATTATAAAAAGCGGTCGGAAACTGCGGAAATGCTTTAAGAGATAAGAGGGCAGGAAGCGCAACAACAGACAGTGTTGTACTTGATTGTGGAGTTAGATCTCTTTCCTTCGTTTAACCTTCGGACAGTGCTTTTATACTTTGTATAAATGGATCTTACTTAGAAATGATTAACATAGTGTTTTAATAAAATGGATAAATTTATTTCAACCGTCAAAATGTTACACACTACGCTGGCCTAATGCGGATTGATAAACTTCACACACCTTTGAAATTCCTGTAGAGAACTTCTCAGATGTGCAGGTTTCCTCACGATGTTTTCTTTCACCGTCAAAGCATGCGATATTTCACAAAGAAAACACACATAATTTTATTTGAAAAGTCAGAAGTGTGTGCCCTTGGGTTATGAACCTGCGGACATTCGTCTCAGCAGTCCGTTCCACAATCAACTAGGCTTTCGCCGCTTTATTCAAAGTTGTTATTTACTCAAATAAAAAAATATACAAATAGTCTGGAAAACCTTGTCTAAAAAGTGCTAATTCCAACCTACTTTATAACAGTACGGACAAAAGTCTTTGACAACAAAATAAGTGACTATTATAAGAGTACTTAATCCGGTCGAAAGCTCTGATAATTTGCTCTACGCTCGCGAAAGCTCCAGTCGGAGAGCTTTTAGTAATAATTTGGGTAAATTACCATCATTTTAGCTATACCAGTGGATCGGTAAAGGGCGGGTTCCACAGGTGGCGAGGGCTTAATAATTGTTATTTGGAACATACAACATCTAAATATAACCCTTATAGACGGCTTAAAAAGCAGACGTATAATTATTGAAATAAAATCTTACCCCCTTATTCATAGACGTTATTTATCTAAGGACATAGCATTGCTGTGATAACAAATCTGTTTCTCAGCTTTGTTTATCTGACAGCCAACTGGAATCAAGTTGTATCTTGATATTAGCTAATCACAACGGCCCTATTTCTACGCACTGCAAAGGCTGCCGCCAGCACTGAGAAACAGACTTGTTATCACAGCAATGCTCCGTCCTTAGATAAATAACGTCTACGAATATGGGGGTTAATCGTGTAGCTGAGCTGGCTTCTTTGGTTAACTTTTTATTTTTGGAATTCCTAATTTAAACTATCCACAATTATATAATTTATTTAAATTTAATTTAGTAATTATTATTCTTATAAATTATTTAACGTGTCATAAGTGTAACTTTGTTCGACTACGTGATAAATAAAATATTTTATTTTTATTTATAGACATGAATATAGAAAAAAAAATGTTATTTTATATTGAATATCATGCAGGAGTTGATAAGTTTTAAATTATCCTTTTGTGTTATTGTTTTTATAATTCCATATATGAACCTAACTTAAGATATATAGATCGTATTTCTGTCTAATTAAAAATAACAAAAATAGGGAATACCTGCAAGGAAGAGGGAATGTCCCAATTATCTATTTATACCGTGGACTATCCACACGTTTGTGCTGTAGACGCATATGTATACAGTGTTTACAGTTTACCAGTTTCTTTATATTGGTCATCAAGTCATTTATACCAGTAAATTATCATTCAAACCACGCTTAAAAGGAAAATTAAAAAGAAACTGCGAATAAAAAAGAATTAACAATATAATTAACACAACGGACTATCGAGGCAAAGTTTGAAATCTTTCTGCCAATTCTAATTAAAAGTTTTTGTTCTGAACGATTAATTTTAAATTAATTAATTGTTTGAAGTGAGGGAATTAGAATACTGAATGGTTTGAGTATAAGACTGTGGTATAGCTATCCGTAAAGAATAACATCGCTTCATAAGACTTCGAAATAATATGCACAGGTACTACGTTTATTATCCGTAGAAATTAGTCGTTAGAGCCTGTTTCATAACTTCTGGGTATGTTACTCATCACTTTTTATCTAAGACTAAATAAAAAATCACAGTCTAATTTATGCTTCAAAATAAATGATAAGTACTGTCTACATTATTGTTACATAATGTCGCCCGCAAACCAAGTGACAACCTCTAAAAACACAACAGTGACTACATACTGCTGCTTGGCGGCTGAAATAGACACCGGTGGTACTTACCCAGGCGGACTCTCACATATGAGAGACTTACCAGTAAAGTCTGTCACTATTTCGTCCCATTCTACTTATCAGTCATTATTTTCAAAAAGACATGTTGAACGGCGAAAGGTTTATACTTATTCTATTATATATTTCAATAGCTGAAAACCCCCATTAAGCCATATTTATGTAATATCAAGTAATTGATCATTATTTATAAAGACCTTTCTGTATTAGGTGTCGGGCGCTTAGGTTAACTTTTAAGGGAGAAAAGGGGATCTTGAGAAAAGTAGGATATGAGTATCCAGGAGTCAAACTTATCCACCAGAATTTGACAATATGATCGAGAAGCTAAATTTAAAAGTGCTCAAACAAGATATTCCAATAAACAATAGCAACTTATAGTAGGATATCCTATCCTCAATAATTGTCTTGGTCGAACACAATTATCAAATTATGTTTCACATTAATTTTCGCAGCAATTTGGTTACAATACACTCTAATCGCTTCTCAAGTTGTGTTGAAACAAGGCTCGATGGTATAATATTTGATAATACAGCTATAATAATATTTAATTATGTAGGCTTAGAAGACGTACTTGAAGACACACTTACACGGTAGATGTAAGTGCACGTACGTAGTTGTGTGTGTACATTGTCGCACCATGTCTCCCAAATAAAAGCGACATCTTTATTAGCTCAGTACGTTTACAATTTGTTACTAATATCGTACCACGTTTATTTTGCTGATGGTAAGATATATTTTACATCCGCTCGGATAGTGACCACCGTACACAAGGTGTTAAAACCCGCCATAGTGGCCCACGTAAGAGTTCGCGCTCCGGGATCAGCCTGTGTATATCCGGTTCCAACAGGCCGACGTAATTGTGTCGAGGAGTAATCATCTCATCAGTTAATATTCTATTGGACCACATTCCACTTACTATCAGGTGCAGTAAGCTAAATTTGCTCTGCCCGTATAAAATATAAACATACTCAGTTGTTTATTACATACTCGTGAAGCTTCTACATACAAATCCTCGGGCTAGAGCTGTGACTCCCATAACAAGAAGCCCTACATACGTATATTATAAAACCAGTGAATTATAATTAATAATACTGAGTAAAATGTCTTTTAGAATGAAACACATGAGTACAAACTGCATGGCGACAGATACTCTGACGAACTCCCGCATACAAAAATCCTACGATCAAGCAACTATTTCAAAGTAAACGAAGTATGAACTAACACATTTTTCACTGAAAATAGTCTAAAACCCGTTTAAAAATCGTAGAACCCGTATTTTAGCCTCGTTTAAATTCAAGAAAGAACAAAACCAAATTTTACTACAATGACCGTGTAATTTAACATATGAAACGAATTTCCGTTTCCCTTGCCAAGAAAATGGAGCTTTTACCCGTAAGTTTGGGAGTTTGCTTAAATCAGGCAACACTGGTGGGTTATTTTGCCTTTGTCCCGTAAGTAATTTATCTTAGTGAACAAAGAAAGAATAATGTTGCCTGGTTTCGAATATCAAACTACATTTGCCGTAAAATTAGGGTAATTGATCGTAAGATTTCAGACTTCTTTAAAATTTGTTCTTTGAAGCGTACTAAAACTACAAATAGAAATGCTAAAGACGGTTGAGCCGCTTGGTGTCTCATCAGCGTGAGTTATGGTCGAGGGTGCGCTCTGCTTAAAATTATTCATTCGACCTTTGTAGTTTAGTTTAGAGATGCCTCTTTGGATGTAATACTGGCTGTTATATCCGATTGTTTGAAAAGGGCACACGGCTACGGAACAATAATTATTTAGTTTTCCAAACTTGAAATTGGTATAAAACAATTGCAATAAAAATCAAGAAAAACAACTATTTAGTCATTAATCTGAGGATACCGCTGTAATTATAACCTAAAAATAACGTCACTCGTTTTTTATTTCATCAGGGAAGGAGGCACGTGGCCAGCAGTAGAACAGCATATAACACAGTCTGTTCTATGCTAATTTCACAAAGATAACGTAACACGTGTTGTGAGTTTACACTGACATAGAGAATAAAGGTCCAGGCTGTCGAAAGAAAGGGCAAGTTGGCGACAAAACGTCACATAGAGGCAGTGTCAACGCTCTACAAAACCAAACTAACCGATTGCTTTCCACTAAAGGTATTCTGGCATTCTGTTCGATAGCCTAGTTGGGTGTGGAACGGACTGCCAAGACGAATGTCCGCAGGTTCAAATCCCAAAGGAACACATCTCTGACTTTTCTAAAATCATGTGTGTATACTTTGTGTATTTATCGTTCGCTTTAATGGTCAAGGAAAACATCGTGAGGAAACCTGCACATCTGAGAAGTTCTCTATAGGAATTTCAAAGGTGTGTGAAGTCTACCAATCCGCACTAGGCCAGCGTGGTGGACTAAGGCCTAATCCCTCTCAGTAGTAGAGGAGGCCCATGCTCAGCAATGAGCAAGTATATAATACAGGGCTGATATTATTATTATTCTGCCAATTATTGTATGTCTTTCTAAACCTAAATGTATAATATTCACTGCCAAGTACATAGACTTTGAAATAGATGTTAGTTATTGCATTCAACTCGCTATAGAAATTTTTCATAGCAAAGTAGTTTATTGTTATGACAACTTTGTTACTTTTGGAATGTTAGTCTTTATTTTGAAATATGATATTTGGTCCCCCATATTGATAATAGTTTCAATTTCAGCAACAATTTACATTCTCTACATCTGCACTTCGAATGGCCGGTTATTTTTCAACCGGGTCCGTTGTCCCTCCCGGTTATCCGGGTGATTGATGCCGCCAGGGGAATTGGGCTTATTGTCTACCGTTTTATGAAAAATTACGGTTAAGGGCTGTTGTTGGTCGTTTTGAAAACGTGTCAATTGTTTTTATACTTGAATCAGATTGACCGAGGGACGAATATTTCTAACCTCCCCGCTGATTTAAATAAATCATTCTAATCGCTTTATTAGATCCATTACGAAAACGAACTAATCAGAGTATTTTTTTTGCCAAGGTTATAATGCCATGTTTATTCTCGGCGAATGGAAGATTAAGACAGTGCGCATTTATTCATAACCACCGTATATTGATAGAAAAAAGGCTGGTCACATACCTATGGATATTCTATATAAAAAAATTGAAATTTTACGTGTCCATAGGCGGGCGTTATCATTTACTACTAGATTCTTACTTAACCAACATTCTAATATTAAAGTTGTTTGCCAAAAAACAAATATTACCACTCCAGCATGCTTTTGATCCCGAAGTTACCCCACACTAGCCTTAATAGTCTATACATTAGCCCCTAAACATATGTGCTATAAGAAAAAAATGTTATACTTAATACATGCCGCTTAGCACGTTTTTTTTTAAACTGCAATGCAAAGAGTTTGAAATAAGAATAACAAACTTGACCATGGAGCATGGGCCAAATGCTTTTTGTAACCCTCCATTGCGAGGAAAAACATATACGTGTGAAATCAGAATAATAACAAAAATATTTATTGCACGCTGAATTTAATATTTGATTGATATCGTTCAAGTATCAAATGGAAAAATCTCTTTTAAAAACTATAAAATAAATCAAATCTCGTGAGTACTCCATTAACACATGGAATTGATTAAAAATCCCCATTTCCATACAAATGACATCCATGTTAATGGCCGCTTTGTGTGGAGCCTCCATTTCTTTCGGATATCCGTTTCATCTGCCAAATACATCGGCGGTACTAAAATCTGATATGCGATACTGCTTTTTTATTACTAGTAGGTATACTGGTGTTTATTACATGGTAGATATGCGAGTGTCAGTCTGGGTATCAATTCTTTTAATGTATGCATTGACACAGATAATATGACCCACTGCATCTGATGATAAGTGGTACTGTCCAGATAGAGTGGTGACTGAAGCGAGATGTTTATCTCAGTCACACTTATGTTGGCCTGTTTGGAACACAGGCTGATCACGGAACGTAGAACACTTACCTGAGCCAATATGGCGGATTTTAACACCTGGGCGGTGGTACGGTATTCAAATGGATACATAATATATCCTAATATGAACATCTTACCAAACAGCAGTAATAAAAGCTGGTATTTTCTTATTTACAATAGGTACTACTACTTTCTTACTATCGAGAGACTTACGAGTAAACGCTGGTATGTTCTTATATACAATAGCCTCTACTATTTCTTTAATTTCCTTGAATAATCGAGAGATTTACTAGTCATTCTTTATGGGACGTTAATAAGCATGACGGTAAACCATGATTTACTACTATCTCTGCCTACTCCCCTAGTAAGTCAGGAATGATTTATGTGCTAATTATTCTAGAACCTTAACATTTTACATATTACAAGGTTAACTTTATAGATAGCATACGCTAGCGCTTACAAATCAACCGCGAGTTTGTTTGCGAACTAAACTAATTGAATTAATGAGCTTCGCATCCCTAACGGTAATAAAACTGGTGTATTTACAAACCTCGGATTTCGTACAATATTTTATATACAATGATAAACATGAAAAGTAATTCTTTTTGTGGAAATAACATTATTTGTTTAGTGAGAAAGCAATTTTAGGGACTGTCGGTATGAGCTGGAAGGGTAAAATATATTGCTATCTCGCTTGCTCATCCGCGGCATAATAGTGTTGCCGTCATAAGAGTGTCGTGCTATTTTTCTGTTTTTCAACTGATTTACTTTTTATAGGCGTGTATTTATTTTTATATTATCATATCTTTTGTTTGATATTTTGGGTACATATTTTATAAAATAATAACTGCTGACTGTATTTTGATTTTTTTCAATGATTATATAAAATCTAGAAATCGGGACGTGGGATAATTTAAATAAAATTTGAGGACGGAGTTGTTAGCACAGATTGTGTATTTTGCCTACTCCTGTGTACACGTAATTATAAAATACAGCTCTGAGGAATTGTTTATACCCCTAAGTTAGAAGTATGTCACTTCGTTTACAAACTTTTGGAATAAATTACTATTATTTAGTTTAGAAAACTTATATGTAGCTATAATTTATATTTACTGCGACATATACGATTTTACATAATATGTAAAATCACCGCATCAAAAGAATATCTAAAGAATGGGTGCGTAATCCTTTAAAATAATGGAACAGGATTAGAGAAGGCGTGGGAGTGTTTAGGTCTTAGGAAATCTCATTCACGATACATAGCATAGCGAAGCTGTCACTTCACTTTGGTTAAAGTGAGACTATGGTACCATCTCAGTAGACCATATTCATATTTTTTTATGTTATAGGGGACAAATGAGCATACGGTTCGCCTGTTGGTAAATGATCACCGTAATTATATATGGTATAAATAAATACGTCTGTTGTTAAATTGATAGCGTAAACTATACTACAATAATTATTTCTGTATCATAAAAAGAAGTCGGTTTCTCCGCTTAACAATGATACAATGTCAATGGGATGGCAGTACGAGATAGAAATAGGGTAATGGTTATGATGTAGGTTATTTTGGCAAATTTAACCAAAAGCATTGTTGGAATGACATGAGATATGTCACAAAAGATTTGTATAAATAGAAGTTGATAGATTCGGAATTTTCTAATCAATTGCTGTAACAAAGTATACACATTTCCTTATTATTTGTTATCCTGTACTATAATGTATGTAACTACAATTGAAGAAGTTGTAAATGTGTAGTTGGCCAACAATATAATATATCTCGATGGTTACTAGAATTATTTCAGCTTTTTTAGATGTACAGTCAGTCACAAAAGTAACTAAACACATTCAAAATTATTTCTTCACTTAAATAAACTTTAAACGGTTAATTTTGTTTAAGAGAAAGAAAAATAATATTTCGATCGATATTGATGTGTACAAGCGTTCCGAATTTGTTCAGTTACTTTTGCAGTTGAGTGTACACCGACTGATTTCAAAACTGTCTACTAATCGAGAACAAAATGCATTAAAATCATTAGATTTTGTAAGATTATCACAAAATTCCAACATTTTCTCTCATCGTACTCAATATACAATTATGAAATACTTAATAACATTTTGTAGACAAATTATTGGACTCAAGAAAACAAAAGTTTATAAATTGTTTTAAATAACCGGTTAGTTGTAAAGTTACAGTTTTTTAGTAGTTATATTGTAAACTAATTATTTAAACCGTCTCGTTAAAGTTGAATACTTTTAATTTTCTGATACATTTTTCAGAATAATGATTCAATTGTTACTTTCTTGATAGCCAGAATTTGTCTAGCAAGCTTATCGTTTTAGAATTTAATTGACTTTTTATTTTAGAACGTTTTTAGAGAATTATAAAGCACTTGAACAACTAAATTGTTTTTTTAATAGTGAATAATTTATTTAAGTTTAAGACTATGATGAAACTTGATATACGACTGCTTCATAAACAATACTAACACAAACAAAATTTGCTGGTGATAGGATACATTTTATATCATCATTAAATCAGGAAACATAACTGCTGTTTATATATTATAATACTAACTTTTGCTCGCAACTTCGCCCGCGTGAAGGTGTTTTCCGAGATAAAAGTCCCGCTGTATATTTTCTCGGGATAAAAAGTAGCCTACCTTCCCAGGGTCTTAAACTATCTCCCTACCAAACTTCATCAAAAACCGTTCAGTAGATTTTGAGAAAATCGATCACATACAAACAGTGAGAAAAGGGACTTTGTTTCATATATTATAAAACAAGATATAGATAAGAGGTAATATAGATAATAATAATATCAGCCCTGTATTATATGCTGTCCCACTGCTGGGTACGAGCCTCCTCTTCAACAGAGAGGGATTAGGCCTTAATCCACTACATTGGTCTTGTGCGTCTTGGCTGATTTTACACAGATTTGAAATTCATATAGAAAAGTTCTCAAGTATGCAGGTTTCCTCACGATGTTTTCCATCACCGAATCAAGTGATAATTCACAAAAAATACTCACATAACTTTAGAAGTCAGAGGTGCGTTCTCTTAGGTTTGAACCTGCGGACATTCGTCTGGGCAGTCCGTTCCGCTCCCAACTAGGCTATCGCTACATTTTCAAATGTTAAGTAACAAAAAAAATCCTAAAACATACCTAAACAATAAATATCTACACGTTTAATAAAAGCGGTGTCCGTATGTTTAGAAATGTATCTTTAATCTACCGTAGTAGGGATTCGTACGAATTATTCGGTTCAGATGTTGTGAATGTGGGGCGGGTCAGATGTTTAGAATATTCCTTTATAAAACCATTTATTGGTACGTTCGTTGTCATTCGACGTGGAAGGTTGTGGTCGCGTGAGCTTGTGAGGTTCGTGTTCGAAGTGTAACCTTTGCTAGCGACTTTAAATGTGTAAGCATTTTCTTAAATAATGAGTACTATTTTTTATACAAAGTAAGTTTTTTTAGAAGTACGTCAAAGTGGCCCTACTGCATTGGTAAATACAGTGTGGTCTAATAGAATGTCGACTGACGAGAGATGTTGACTCCTCGACGGTGGACATAAATATGCCGGTCTATTGGAACCGGCTATACGCAGGCTGATCCCAGAACGCGACACACTTACGTGGGCGACAACATTTGAATTAAGAGTTAATGCAGCGTTTGAACATTAAATGTTAACATCAGTAATTCTGCTGGTAACCTTCAAGTGTTGGTAAAGAAAGTATTGCAATTCGTTTCAATACTGCCACTATGAGGAGTTTAACACCTTGTGTACGGTGGTCGCTACCCGGGTAGATATAAAATATACCCTACCACATTAATACATATTACCGAAATCAAAAGAAGATTACATGGTAATTCAGTAAATGGCCTATGTACGTGCTAAGATACACTTAGACTGAGTATATCAGCGGTTTTACGTTGATTATATCATTCCAAAAAATTAAATATTTCATATTCATTATATTATTTTATACGACCAAATGTACATTTTTAGTAATAGTACAAATTGAAAGTAGAATATCAAATTGATATATAAATAAAACACACAACAGCTAGACAAAGTTTCGACCCTAAACTGAGATAATTCTTGTGTTTCGCGTGTAGTAGGGACATACGGAGATCTGTAGTTTCGTGAAACATACGAACATTTGTTTCATTGCGGCGGACGTACCCTCCTTTCTTTAAGGCATCGCGCAGTTGCTGAAGTTACTCAAGTAACTAACAGTTTTATAGTATACTATAATATTATAGTACTTGTCAACAGGTAGGTACCGTCTGCGTGTTACTTTACAGCGGGCATAAAATTTTCTCAAGTTTGTATAATAAGATGTATGTAAAAGAACTAAAACAAAGACAGACGAATGTGCGCTAGAACTTTCTTTCTTAACACGGGAACCTCCCTCTGCGAATATCAATTCCGACCTTTCATTTCTCAGCCGGGTAATCGTCGGCTGCTTTGCAAAAAATTCTTTAGTTTTGTGGAATTTATCTTCTTAGTTGGTTACCAGTAAGACGTAGGCAGTGTTGATCATGGAATTTAGAATTTAAAGTGATGTTCCTACTGTTTTTCCTACAGTTTGACATTGGAATTAGGTGAAGGATACCGTTGTAGCGTTATTTAGTTTTTTAAAAAACCTATCGTAGCTACTCTAAATAACTGAGCCAACCATTTTTTTTTATACACACATCACGCCGAAATCTCCGAACGGCTAGAAAGTGCAAACCGAGCACTCATTATTCGCCTATGTGTCCCGTCCCATGATGTGATAGAAAGCAAGCCTATCGCCATATTGAGCACAAATTCCAGATTCCGGGTTGATAGTGAGCAGAAAAACTTAATATCTGTTACCAGAATTTGGATTTGAACCCAGGACCTAAAATTGGTATCACAATACACGCCACTGAGGCAGTTTTTCCAATATTGCTAAATGATAAGATGAGCATGCTGGTAGCTTACGAGCTATAAGACCATCCGTAAACTGTAGCAACACCATACAGAACTTCAAATTACAAAATACTACGTAGCACTCCACTGCGCTCGTCACAGAGACATAAGATGCTAAGTCTCATAATGCCCAGTAATTACGCTGCCAACAATGTCCTTCAAACCAGAACACAATACCGCATGTACAATTCTATCAAGTCAGACATATCTTAGTCGCCATTGTTACGTCGGCATGTATAATTGCGTCTATCCCTTTGTTAAATGGTCCTGTTTGTACTGAGCGTAGACCGGATGGTATTTCCGCAGCTTTATGGAGCGGCAGACGTGCGAGCAAACTTTTAAATTATGTTTGGGGCAGAATCCATGCAGCCGTCGCTGAAATTTATTTATGGTGTGACAATTTACATTCTTAGTAGTAGTAGAATATTCTTCCTGGTCAGAAGCCAATATATATTATGGATATATGGTTACCCCTGGATTTACGTCCTCCGTTGAAATCAAAGGTCCAGATCATACTTTGCAGGAAGAATGTAGGCCCAGTTTCAAATACTCGCTACATGTATGTACACCAACAACTTTTTCGGAATCCAGTCCCGAGCAAATTCGTTTTAGTAATCCCAGAAATTATTACTAAAAATGGGCTTCGAACCCATGACCTCCCGGTCGAAACATACCCTATCACTAGACTAATGAGCTCACGAATATAGTTTACCATTGGTAATATGTTTCCAACTCCAAAAACTATCCGACTTCAAAAACTAATTTCACAAACGGGCAAGATAATAAGCCATATAAGCCTTTAATTTTATAGTTTGTTATAACAGCTGGATGGCCGATGCAGCTGGCGTTGGATCTCCTTAATTACCCTCCACTTTAGAAATCGCTTAGTAAAGAGTTAGCCAGGGAATCTTTGTGAGTTATAGTTTAATGCAGGTTTATTAGTTAGTCCCCAGTTAAGTATTCATGTCTTGTGTCAGTGCGTGACTTAGGTTAATATACGTGACGTTTAAGAAAACAATGTAACCTCTAATGTATGTTTTTTTGTTATCGGACCCTGCAGTTAACACCGGGGGATACCTGCGAATGGAATACTGGACTCCCCTGGTTTAGCAACTGCAGGGCCCTGGAGGATAGTTGGGAGGTGATATCTGGGGAAGGGAAATGTGGGGAAGAAAAAGGAACCTTCTTAGGATGGGAGCAGTGGAGAAGGCCAGCAAATTTTCACGAACACTCATAGGCTCAATGATATTCACAATATAATATTGTTGTATGGTGTTCACAAAGTGCCTAGGGCCGTGACAAATGTCTCTCACGCATGGGTATGCATTCGATGTGAAAACCAAGCGCCTAAGAATTGCCTCTAGGGGGCCCAATGTAAGGTAAGCACTTTAGTTGTTGAAACTGTCAACTAATCCACTGTTGATCAAATAGCTATTTATTAAATCCATTGTCAGTTTAGTAGTAATTTAGTAGTAATTTTAGTAGTAATTATAATTACAACGAAATATTTACAGCTAGTTGCTGCCATTTTGTCATGTGTCTAGTGCAGATATTGATATCATTTGCGTGGTGCGTAAAATGAAAAATTTTATATTACGAACCAATTTGTCTTCCATTCTTGAGAATTAAAAGTAGATGAAGCAAGCATTATCCAAGGTACACGATTACCAACCTATGTTCAAAATATAAAGTATTATTAAAAATGTAAATGGCCGAACATTTTTGATATTATTTGAAATGATCTCTTATTACCTTAATGGAAAAGTCACTGCACCTGTGTGGGTAGAAATCCCAGCGTCTAACACTGTTTTACACAGTGCAAGCTAGCGTGCGAGTTGGCTTAGCCAGTTACTGTAGCATTCTATAACTCCATTATGACTTACATGCAGTTATTACTTAGAGTTGAGTTAGTAACTTGTATACGGCGCTGGTATGACATTATTTTTTACATAATTCTGTTTGAAAATACAATTTTTTCGTAACTTTTTCTAATTTCAAAATAATTTTTTGTATTGAGTATTGTGCCATATATCTGCGCATGACAAATTGTTGGCTAGGCGTTCCTAAGAGACAGATAAAGAGTGTATTAATATAGAGAGGTTTCATTGCCTTTTCCTTATTTCTTGGAAATATATAACAAGTATAAAGTATACCTAAGTTTAGACTAGTATTTATGCCACAAAGATGGCGCAAACATTACTATAGTAGTAAGTAACACACAGACAGTTTAGTTGCTAATACCGTGTGACTGATCCTTAACATAATTTTTCATACCAAAGTGAACGTACACAGGTTTAAAGGTTAAAGCATTACCGAGAATTAATTTGAGTTAAAATTTTGAATATTAATCTTTCTTTTTGAAACTTATATTTAAGACTTTACTTATTTAAATACATTATTAATTTAGTAAATTCATTCTTTACTAGCGTTTGCTTACGGTCCTACTCGGTACAATGATATTTTAGCTTAAAAATTTGAAACCTACTTCTCAGTAACCAGACAAACACTTTCCCTTTTAGCTAATTATATTTTAGTTTGTCAGTTTATTTAGTTTTATGTAGACTGATATTTTGCAATCTTACTTTAATACTAATGCAGCATTTTTTATTAAATGATTTTATTTAATGTATTATGTCGTAAATGCTAGGCTAGGGTCTCCTACGAAAGTCCCATAAGGTACCATCACTCGATCTAGTTATGCCACTAAATAACCATTCACCGTTCATCATAATTAATTATATTTTATTTGTGATCTAAGGCATAACGACACTTAACATTATTTAAAGGATAAGCGCCTTACAGCAAAATGCTTTAAAATTTGATCTCGTGTGGAATATTCGAAGTGCAAGTTTTCTATTATTAATTACTGTCAGACAAACGGCTAATATTTTCAGTTACAAAACTTTACATAAAGTTATACATACAATACTCGCTGAAAACAATCCTTTTCAGGTTTAGAGGTGTAATAATTCAGGATTTAATTTCAGGCCGCCGGTCCGCCCTGGTCCCACGGTTTACAGAACTTTATTATTTGAACATAAAATACATCTATTTTATGTTTTGAATACGAGCGTGCTGTAAAAGTCATTGTTTACGGCTGTTGTTAGTGATGCATTGTTTATTTGAAACGTAAGTTCATGGTGCTAGTGTGCTATGAGGTACAAGATTCGAGAGTAAGCTGCTGAAATTTTAACCGACTTCAAAAAGGGGGAGGTTATGAATTTGATGTGTTTTTTTAAAGTGTTAACGATTTTGTACCGTTGGTGCTCTAAAGGCAATTTTCGAATGTCATATAAATTCTGTCAGAGTAATAATTTTGGCATAACTTGTTTTTATAAGTATTTGAAACAGATTCAATAAAAAGTTATTTTATTCTTTAAACGTTTCGTAATTTCTTATGGAAATTAAAAAAAAATATTACTAAGTAATTTCACGTATTTTAGTTTTGTCAATTACTAAGTGATTTAAAAAATTTGCATGTAATATGTTTAAGCGAGAAAATCGTAGCAGCGATACATAAACCGTATGTGGTTTCTCTTCGCTGCTTTTTTGTATAATTTAATTGTAGGTACTTATTTTTATGTCAATATTCAATAAAAATAACATAGAATTTACATATTTCATTAACTAATTGTACGAATACCATTACAAACGGCTTGTAACAATTTATAATATATTGTCTATAAATGCCTTCATTAGCAATAATGCAAACACAACTGTAGAGACAAATATCTTCAGAGCAACACCAGAGTTTCTTGCCCGTTCTTCTCTGGTGAGAACTGCTTTCCGAACTGGTGGTACAGTTAATATTGACGGAATCTAAATAATGTATAACATTTTACGGATTCAAATAAGTCATTTCATTTCATTTCATTAAGGACCCTTATTATCGTCCAAGGCTTGAACCTCACTTATCAATTAACTATCGGATACTAGTAATCACGAAGAACCGAAAGTCTGGGTAATGGCTAAATAGGCGGGTAGGGATGGTAATATAAAAACTGCTCTGGTTGCGGTTCGAATTCCGGGTCGGGAAAAGTGATAGTGGGTTTTTCTGCGGGGAATCAAATTTGGAATTTGGACGCCCGCTCTCTATCACATCATGGGATGGAACATATACGGTGAAAAGTCGGCGCCCTGATACCATTTCTGCCTATTCCAAAGATAATAGTAGTTGTGTGATTATTGCTTTTTTACAAACAAATAATTCATTAATCAGATGAGAATGTGTTCTTGCGTTATTAATTTTGCATAAATATTGATGAACTGTGCGATAGTCCAAATGGAATTGATTAAGTCCAGCTGGCGTCTTTTTGAGTGCTGATTTATGTCTCATAACGTTTATATTTTCTTCATTATACAATAATATAAGGCCTTTACTTTTAATAATAAAAATGATTAAATTTATTTCTCACGTGATAAATCAGTAGCCAATTTAAAGATAGTTTGAGGCTGCTCAAAATGGAAGAAGTAGCCTTAACTCTCGGGAACTGCATAGGCATAGGCCTAGGTCAAAATATTAATATTGTCAATCGATTTGAATGAGTATAATAAAATAACTACGCCGGTCACAATTTTAATTATTTCAAACTTTTACTTATTTTTAGGGTATTAAGACTTTGTACTTCTTTATTTATTACTGATACCTCAATTAATTCAATAATAAAATTGATAAAGTAAGTCTTTAATCACTTGACGAATAATTATGTACGTCTTCCCAAAAACAACAGTTATTGTACGAAAATTTACTTACAATTTATCCAAAATGGAATTACACCCAAACAGAAATCCGAAAATATATTCTAATGATTCAGAAAATTACACAGACACAGACACAGATTCCAGTGTCTAAAATAGTAATACAATGAACTATGTCATTAAAATAATTAACTCATGAAAACTTAAAATTCCACCCCCTTACAACCTCAAAACAACAATTTCTCAATAAAAACTTCAAATTTAACTCCATCTGAAAAAGTTTCATCAATTCTTAACCTAAAAACATACCTCAGCCACCACCGAAACTCGAAAAACCCACAAATCCCAAACCACCAACACTGACACAAGTTTTCGAAGTTTTCGCGAAGGGCGGCGCGCGCCCTACCTTCGGGCGGTGGAGCGAGACTGAAGCCTCCACGCACGCACAAGCGCAGATGCGATATAACTTTTGGAAACTGGAGTTTAAAGGTAGATTGTGGGAATTACTGCTGGTGTTTTTGTAACAGCGACTTGGTCAGTTGGGTTGCTTTTTCGTGTGGAATTTGATTTGTGAATGTAAAAGGTATCTTTAAGCTCTTTTTGGGGTATAAGTTATTGTGTCAAATTAATCAAAGTTGAATGAATGGTTGACCCATGAAAGTGTAACAGACGGAATAACTTCCTTTCGCATTTTTTTTTATCTTAGGCAACGGCTTGGCTGTCCTCCTGGTATTGTCGACGTCCATAAGTGATGGTGACCAGTAGAATAAGGTGGACCGTTAGCACTTATGTTTTGGAGACAATGAAAAAAATCGACAATTCTCTCTTAGTTTTTAAAGTCACCTAGGTGTCCTATTAGGGTTTAAAGACTTTTCGTCTCTTAATTTCGCTTTAGTTTATAATAAAGCAAGACCCTTTACATCTATTGATTGCCAGTACGGACCACAAGTTGGTAAAATTCTAAATTTCTAAACTCAATGTTCAGCAAATTTCAATTATAAAAGCATCAAAAACTGTTCACCTGTACAATATATCGTCGTGCTATCCTGCTCTCACTTCAAAACTAACTATCTCCATCTCTTTCCCTCGTCGTAAATCGCCAACACCGTCCGCGACATTTCGGAACGTGTCCTAAGCGATGCTTGTTAAAAGTTTCTCGCTTTACAACATAAGTTCAGTTAACTTTAAAGGTGAACAGACGGGCTTGCAGTATGATATCATTACTAACTGTATCGTTCGTGGTGTCAAAATCTATTGAATTGTACAGTAAATTCGATCGATTTAGGGGTAAGAACTTTCGATGTAAATCTGGCGAAATATTGTATGGTTTCGAAGGACAGACTCCAAATTTCGATGAGTTCTCAACTTGGGACACAATTCTGAATTTTGCTGTTGGTAGGATATATTTTATATCCGCCCGGATTGCTACTACCGTTGACAAAGTGTTAAAACCCGCAATAGTGGCCCAAGTAAGAGCGTCGCGTTCCGGGATTAGCCTATGTATATCCGGTTCCAACAGGCCGGCAAAATTATGTCGACTGCTTAGGGGTAATCATACCTCATCAGTCGACATTCTATTGGACCTCACTCCACTTACCATCAGGTGCAGTGGAGTCCTTTTGCCGTGCCCGTAAATTTGAACCCTTTCGAAAGTATTTTTATTACCAACCCTTAAAGATTTACACTCACAGAAACATTTAGTAAATTTACAGACAGATTAACTGATTGTTAGTCTTCTATTTATGGGAGTGCTGCCAAGTTTTGAAGGAAGGAAATGGGGAAGGGAAATGATAAGATTGGCAGTAGGTATGAAGTTATTTCGCGTCTTTGTAACTAGCCAAATCGTAAATAAAATATTACATGGCATTCTAAAACCTTAATGATATTGGTTTGAAGGTAATTGCCCCGATAATTCATCAAAACCGATGCGAAATCAGAGTTCCCTTGTTGACTCCAATAACCGCAAGTCACACTGTATAAAGGCCGACATCGAAAAAGATTGATGAAGTTCAGGTAATGAAATTTGTAACAATACGCAATAACCGCGTATTATTTTCGTGTTTTTGTTATTTGACCTTAGCATTTTTATAATTATGGTGGTACAATACAAACAATTCTGATTATATTCCCTTTGTTATATAGTTCTTACTTCTGAAGTAAGCGTGTTCTGAAATGGAGGCCGAGTCTCAGTAAACGTAGCGTGGGACGCCCTTTGGCCAGATGGCGGGACGACTTACACAAGGGCCGGCACCGACTGGATGCATAAAGCAACAGACCGGGCTCTGTGGCGTACCTTGGGAGAGGCCTATGTCCAGCAGTGGTCTGTAACGGGCTGATGTTGATACAGTTCTTACAGTAAAATAAAAGAAAGAATAATTTATTTATTGCTGGCACAATTTTAAATAGACACAATAGGTTCTACTTTAAAACAAAGAAAATTACTATATTATTAATTATTAAAATATTCTAGTTCAGCAAAGGTACCTCTCATTCAGCTGGAAGCTACAGTACGACATAAGTAGTACTGTAATGTTGATTTTCGATGAGAGGACCAGGTGACGTGCAGACGCTCAGTCGGCTAAAAATAAATTATTACACAATATTGTAAGGATCAAAGCTAAATTCGGAATATAATATAAATGCTCCTACTAAAATAATTTCTGTTTGTATCCGTTAAAAGTTATTTTGATTAGAGTATGGATCGTTTATTAATTGGCTCTCCCATTTGTATGTTTAATAGGGTTGTCCCAAATACGTTTTGTCAAGATTAATTTGCTATTGACATTCACAATTTCAGGGTCCTATTAGCTAGGAACATGATAACCGTTTAATTATAATAACAATATTAAAAAAAAATCTGGATATTATTTTAATTATTTTTAAATTCGTATAAGTTTACCATGGTGCTCGTCGATTGCAGGGGATAGCCTATCGAGTAGACATGAAGAAAACAACTTGTACAACGAAGACATGAGGCTAATTGGGCGGTAGTTCGTTATATCAGCGGGGTCGCCTTTTTTGTATAGTAAAATTATTTCAGACTCTGTCCATGTGTGTGGTACGACTTCTTCTTCTAGCACTTTGTTCAAAAGTATCGTGATCGGTGTCAGTAGGAGAAATCTTGCGAGTTTGATACATTCATTTGTTAATCCGTCGGGTCCTGGGCTTTTATCTGACTTAAGTTTCATTATTTGTTTCATTATTTCAAGCTCTGTAAAGTTATGCACAGGGAGAATGATGTTATGAGGATGTGCAGTATGTGTTTTTTGTGTTGAGTTTGGTTGGCTAAAAAGGTCTGCATAAAAATCTGTAGCAATATTTATAATTTCCTTGCGAGATTTAACCTTTGTAGAGCCAGAACAGAGTGTTGGAATCCACTTCTTTGTTTTATCCAGTTCTCTATGCGCTTTCTTTGTAGACCTAGAGTAGCATGTAATGAAGAACCTACCATGGTCGAAGCAGGGAATTTATATGAACGGAAAATACCTAAGCCACCTACGGTTTGCAGATGACATTATTTTGTTTTCGGAATGCCCACATAACTTAAATAGCATGATAAATGACCTGAATACAGCTAGTATAAATGTAGGACTGGAAATGAATTTAAATAAAACGAAGGTCATGTCCAACAACCACGAGATACCAATATTGGTGGAAGGCACGCCTCTAGAGTTTGTGAAGGAGTACATATACCTGGGGAAAAGGATATCGTTTGGCAAAGACAGAGGCGCGGAAGAAGTGAACAGAAGAGTAGCAACCACCTGGAAAAATTTCTGGGCCCATAAAGAAGTACTCAAATCGAATCTCCCACTGTCGACAAAGAAAATAGTCATGGATACAAACATACTCCCTGTCTCACATATGGGTGCCAAACTTGGACATTCGACGCCACAACAAGGAAAAAAATCCAGACAACCCAAAGGAAAATGGAGAGAAGCTGCTTAGGCATAAAATTAAGAGATAGGGTAAAGTGTACCGACATCCGTAACATGACGGCGATAACTGATGCCTTGACTTTCTCGTTGAAAAGAAAATGGCAGTGGGCAGGCCATGTTGCCAGATATAAAGACGACAGGTGGACCTTACGTTCGCTAATGTGGAACGGTCCACGAGGTAAGAGAGCGAAAGGCCGACCGTGCGCCAGGTGGTCTGACGAGATCGTAGAGACGGCAGGCCGAGATTGGTTAAGCGTCGCGAAGGATAGAGATAAGTGGAGTTCCTTGGAGGAGGCTTTTACCCGAAGGGGGTCCATAACTTAAAAATTAACTTTAATTAAATTAATTTTAAAAGAAATAAGTCACCTATTGCATGTTTATTGAACTAAGTATGGAATAAATAAAGCTTTATTATTATTGTATAAACGAAAAACGTTTCTCTCCTGCAATAGAAGGTAAACATAGCACGGGCCGAAGCCAAGTGCATGGATAATATTGTTGTTGAGAAATTCCCTTACTTAGTTGTTACGAAATTTACGAACAATTCTGCAGGTGTTCAGGATTGCAGCTGTTGTAAAAGTATAAAAGTCATTGGTGGGATCCCTAATGTCTGTAAGCTAGTGTGGAGTGTTTTCGGTATTACACCGGTTGTAGATATAACTATTGGTACTGTCTTGGTGGTATTTACACGCCATTGTGTTTTAATTTCTATAGCCAGATCTACGTATTTCTCACTTTTTCGGTGTGGGTAGAAGAAAGGTTATGTGTGTTACAAACGGCAATATCTATAAGGTAAACTGATTTGTTTTGTTTGTCTAATACTGTTATATCCGGCCTGTTATAATGTATGGTCTTATCTGTTACTATAGTCCTATCCCAGTATAATTTGTAATATGTATTTTCAAGAACAATCTGTGGTTTGTATTTATAATAGGGCACTTTTTCTTTAACTAATTTATATTTGTAGGCTAAACATTGATGTACTATTGCAGCTATTTGATCGTGTCTATGTTTGTAATCACTTTGAGCTATTGACTTACATGCGCCGGTAATATGTTGGATTGTTTCTGAAGCTGTGTGGCATTGTCTGCATTTATCATTATAGTTTGGACGACGGATAATGTAACGTTGGTAATTTCTTGTGTCAATAACTTGGTCTTGTATACCTAGCATGAAACCTTCAGTCTCTGGGAAGAGATCGCCACGCCGTAGCCACGCGTTTGATGCATTCCTATCAACATAAGGCTGTTCCAGGTCGTGCGGATGTCTCCCATGTAAAGACTTCTGTTTCCAAGCTGCTATTTTGTCTCTATTTGATGTAATGTGCTGATTACGTTGTAGATTTTCGTTTTGTAGATTCAGTGGGGTTATGCGTCTATCGGCTTTTACTATTGATTTGTGTAGTTGTGATTGTTCCATTTTTTTTGTAAAAAGTAACTTCTTAATGTAGTTATCTGTTTGTTGTGTAAGTTCAGGATGTCGATGATTCCTCGGCCACCTTCATTTCTGGGGAGTGTCATTCGCTGTGTACAAGATCGGGGGTGATGTTTACGCTGGCTTGTTAATGTTGTGTTAATTATAGTCTGCAGTCTTTTTAAATCTGTCTTTGTCCAGTCAATAATTCCAAATGAATATGTAAGGATAGGAATGGCAAATGTATTTATTGCTTGAGTTAAATTCCGCGAATATAACTGAGTCTTTGCTAACACATTGAGTCTATGTCTAAATTTTCTTATAATCTCGGCTTTGGTTTCTTTTTGGGGTATTTGATGCGATTGCTGGAATCCTAGATATTTATAAGTTTCATTATGATTGAGGGGTCTACATTCTCTCCTGTATTTAATTCATAGCTTACAGATGTTACTTGGCCGTCAGATAGTGTAAAGGTTTTGCATTTATCAATCCCAAACTGCATTTGGATGTCATTAGAAAATTGTTGGGTGAAGTCTGCTAGACGCTGTAGTGAAGGGGTGTCGTTACTATATAGTTTTATATCGTCCATGTACATTAGGTGTGCCATTGAGATATTTTTATTTGTACTTGTTATTTTCAGCCCATTATTAGAATTATTTAAAATCTGTGAGAGTGGGTTTAATGCGAGACAGAACCAGAGAGGGCTGAAGGCGTCTCCCTGGAAGATACCTCGTTTAATTGGGATTACGTCGCTTTCTATAGTGATTCCTACATTTCTTATTTTAAGTGTTGTGTGCCAGTTGTTCATTGTATTTGACAAGAAGGTAACCACTGTTGGATGTATCTTATAGTGTTGAAGTATGTATATTAGCCAAGTGTGTGGAATAGAATCAAAAGCTTTACGATAATCTATATACATAGTGTGCAATTCTCTTTTGTTTTGTATTGTGTGTTTCATTACAATTCTGTCTATGGTAAGTTGCTCTTTGCATCCTTGACTTCCTTTTCGGCACCCTTTTTGCTCTTCTGCTAATATATTGTGTTCAACTACGTGTTTGTATACAAGTTCGGCAATGCATGCGGTTATTATTTTATATATAGTTTGAAGGCAAGTAATGGGCCTATATTTTAAAGGGTCTGTAGCTATATCACCTTTTGGGATCATGTAAGTTATGCCTTGAGTTACAAATGGAGGTACTGTTTTAGGAGACTGTATAAATTCGTTTATGTGGTTGTAAAGTGTTGGGTGCATAGTTGTGAGTTTTTATAATAGTAGTTATGTATATAGTCGCTGCCAGGTGTTTTCCAGTTGTGTATCCTTTTTAGTATATTGATGAATGTGTCTAATGTAATTAGCTGGAATTGCATTTGGGGAACTGATTCTAATTTTTGTGCATCTTCTTGTATCCACTGAGCGTCTTTATTGTATTCTATTGATTTACTCCATATATTTGACCAGAATTTATGCAATGCCTCGGCAGTAATTGTTTGTGGGTTTCTACTATTCTCTGAACTACTTATGCGGTCTGTATTTGTCAATAGATCCCTATAAAATTGTTTTTCATTGTTGTGAAACTGGGCGTTTTGATTTTTCCTCTTAGTACAGTCAGTATATCTCCGGAGCCTACTACAAGTCGCATTAAGGTTTTGTTTAAGACTATCTAAATATTGTTCGTCTGTCTTATTTGGATTCTCATGCCGAGAATGAATCCTGTACTTCTCTTTTATATCAGCTACGTATGTTATTAATTTAAAACTTCTGTTACCCTTAATATATTGCGTCATTCTCCCTATAGCCTGTCTTAGTTTTCTTATCTTATTTTCTAATCTAACCTGCCAAGCCTTTTTCCTATCTTTTCTTTTTGGTTGTAGCTGTGGTGTGTTATTTTGAATATTTATAATTTTGGAGCCGTTACATATAGCTGTGGTGTACGCTGCACAGTATATTAGTGTATGTGTTGTAGTGAAAGTAGGTTCAGTGGGCTGATATATAGGTAGCACTTGTAAATTTAAATATGTAATTATATATGTAAGTTTTTTAGATGCTTTTTGTTTTGGTAGATAGGGTCTTTTTGTAGGATCGGTGTTTGTAAAATTGTCATAAGCTGTTTTGAATGTATCTAATATTTTGATGTTCAATTGTTCGTCCTGCCATCGTTCATCATCAGGTTGTTCATGGGTTACTATATTTCCTTCTATATCTGTAGTATTTTGTGTGGTAAATTCAAATTCTACATTTAAAAACGGATCGTCTGTATTATTTGTTTGTGTATTTGATATGTAATTTTGTGTTAGTTCATCTGAATTCTGCGTGAGTCTATGACTACCTAGTAATTCTGCTATTTCTTGTCTTATTTCTTGCATTCTTTGGCCTGTGATGAGTTTATTATTTACTATTACTCTACGCTGGTCTGCTATTCGTTGTTCAGAAACATGAGCAATGTGTGGGAATTGTTCAATAACACTTATATATAATGGTTTTCGATATGCTGTTTTATTGGATTCTAACTGCGTGATTCTTAAATAGTGTCTTATAATGGCTTCATTAATATCGTCACTCCACCGCATCCTAGAAGTTGAATTTACTTGTGTTTCGGTATTGGATCCTATCTCCGTGTCATGGTTTTGATTTATGTTATGTTCTAAATTTTGTGTTTCTAAATAGTGCTTAACTTCTGTTTTAATTAATTTTAGTGTGTTTTCAGTTAATAATTTATTTCTTATGATTGCTCGTCGCTGATCTCCTACGCGCTGCTTTGAAACATCCATGTAAGGGAACTTCTCTATAAACTGCTTGTGTAATGGGTCTAAATATCCGCGTGATTTTGTTTCCAATCTAGTCACTATAAGGTATGTGCGTATTATGAACTCGTTCATTTCTGCTGTCCACTTTTTCTCGCACGAGTGTTGCCAGTGGTGGGTACAAGATTGTCGGCGTATGCCTCTTGTACAACATCCTCTGGGTTTGTCGAGTTAGATGTCGTACGTGACCTAGATTGAATCTCAAATGAAAATGGCGAACTGACGGGAGATTCAAATAAACTTTGTGTAGATGACGGTGACATTGGTATTGATTGCATTTGTTGGTCGGCTGTAGCATTTACCCGTGCACCCCGCGTGCGGGGTACAGAGCTAACGGAGGCCCGCCTGCTCGACACTCCGCTACCGATGGTTCGCATGCTGTGGCATCCAGCATCGGCTCCAGATGCGCCCCGGCGATCGCCCCCGGGAAGCGACCGTAAATTGTACCTACTTTTTCCGCTTTCCATCATTAAGATTTTGGACTTTGGTGAGCCCGCCTCGCTTGTCCATAGCAAGTGGGCGCGCAGTAAGCTAACTAACTAAACCTATGGTTGCCGCCGTTGGTGTACAAGACACTCTTCCGCCGCCAATCCGAAACCAACACCCCGCGCTGATGTTGATTGTTCCACTTAGACCTTACCATGATATAGCAGTCTAGGAGCTCTAAGCAGCGTTCTCTCTACTATCTTCTATCCTACCTCCTCTCCTAGCCTACGTTCCAGAGCCACGTTAGCCGCACCGGTATCTTATTGTTGCGTTGCCCGCCCCCCACGTGATCAGGTGGTCGATAAGGACGTGTGGTTGGCTTTCAGGGGGCTTATTATTATTATTATTATAAGTTTACCGCCAAGTAGCAACAGTATTGTTGACTTCCTAGTTCGATACATTGATAACAGTATAATTATTGTATAAAATCAACTGCAACTAATCTATTCTAATCACTGCTTAACTGGCCAGTTATAGAAAAAAAAAACTAGATTTTGGACGCGGATTTGATAAAAGTCCCGTTACATATTGCATGGATAAGTAGCCTAAGTCCTTCCCAGGGTCTCAAACTATCACCACACCAAATTTCTTCGAAATCTATTCAGTAATTGTTTTAGTTTATCGCGTTCAGACTGTCGTGGACTTTGTTTTATGTGATACCCAGAAAAAATCATAAACATTAACACAATGTTTCCAATATCTGTAAATCCCACATCAACAGGGAACGATGAAGTCGAGTGTTAGCGTTAAAGTCCTAGACTCTCGGGAGGGTTTAACGTTACTAACTTGAACATCCATGAGAGCTTTCATTAAATATTGATTGTTGTTTCCTTTCAAGTTGGTTCAGCAGTTATATATGTACTTATTCCAGGGAAAGTGATTCTACCTGATGGTCGTGAAATCCAGTGGTTTCGTGATGGTTGCCATAATTATGCCGTTCTGTTTAAAGTCTGTTGCTTATTGACATTCATCATTTCAGCCGAGAATTATCCACTGCTGGACACAAGCCTCCCCCATTGAGCGCCACAGGAACCGGTTCTGGGCCGCCCTCATCCATCGGACTCCGGCGACCCTCACCAGATCGTCGGTCCATCTCGTTGGGGGTTTGCCTACGCTGCGTCTCCCGATTTGTAGTCGCCACTCCAGAACTTTTCCGCTCCAATGGCCATTATTCCCTGTTATTCATAAAAGAAATAAATATATTTACCTAATGTGGTTTGTCTAGTGTGGTTTTTTGTAGTCTTCAATGTTGCCTTCTAGTACAATGTGAGATTTGTTCGTAGACTGAACACTAATACGTTGCTCTTAGCGCAAGCCATTAAAAATACGACTACACAGCAAAGAAACGCTTCGAAATACAAAATGAGTTTCTCTAATGCATTAACGCCTCTGCGTTACGTACGTATACTCTTATTTACGTATGTACGAGTTGTTATTTTCACTGCATTAGCATGAAAAAGTATAAAAGTTCTTTGTATTTCTTCAAAACCATGCGATATCGTGCTGGCTATGGGTTTCCATTTCCGTGATCTGGTTATAGCACTTTCGCTTTATGTACTTTCATTAATCTCATCCACTCTTGTCTGTAGGTGTTTTGGATCCAGCCTTTCTTTAAAATGTCAGTGGTTATCTCAGATTTCAGACCTCTAGCAATTCTTTTACCTACTCCATAAACAAAGAGTCTTAAGTATTTACTAAGTAACTACTATTTGTATGTAGTATTTAAAGGTAGTCGGGATGAAATTATTTTTTCGCGATACTGGTTAGACCGTCTATTATAGATCTATGTCATGCATTTGTTTTAATTATTCTCTATTTTTTATTGGATATTTAATAATTTCTCTTATTATAATTATTATTTATCAGGTGACCTACCTCATTTCTATAAAAAGTCCGTCCTGTTTTTGGACCACATTTTGTGACCGCAGTGTGTGGACAGGTCACAGCATCCCCTAATTATTTGCTGACCGTATCCGCTGCACAAAGTAATTCAATAAATAATGTGTTTAATTTCATTGCCCGCATCATTCGTTCGAAACCTTTCTGAGTTCGCTGACGTAGAAATGTAATTAATTTACTGTAGATAATGGCATCTGTGATGCCTTGAAAGTCTACCGGGAATATCTCATACGCTGGTAGGATATAATTTATATCCGTCCGGATAGTGACCACCGTACACAAGGCGTTAAACTCCGCTATGGTGGTCCAGGTAAGTATGTCGCGTTTCAAAATCAGCCAGTGAATATCCGATTCCAACAGGCCGGCATAGTTGTGTCGACTGCCGAGGGGTAATCATCTCTCGTTAGTCGACAGTCTATTAGAGCCTAATTCACGTACCATCAGGGGCAGAGAGGTCACTTTGCAGTTATCGTAAAATATACGTCCATTTTCATCGCATTCAGTGGTTGCATTTACTTTCAACGAACATCCAAATATCTTTATGAACTTACACACTAAGGACTTGTAATGATGGAAATAATCCGAAGAAACCAGACGTAGAAATTTCACACATTTTAAGTCTTAAAACAATGTCTTGCGTTATAGGATTCGCATCAATAAATAAATCTCATCTTTGAGTACGATCTCAAGTAGACATTTCATGTATTGAACAATTGAAAATAAAATAAAATACTTTAGTTATCACGTAGGTGAAAAAAGTTGCACTTATCAAAACAATGTATAAGAATAATAATTACTATCAAATTATTATAGCTAAGTTGTCAATCAAGAGCTTGTTCTCAGCAGTAGCTGTGTTGTTTAATAAACAAAACTATCAAAATCCGTCGTATTCTAAGACTTCGATATCATTTGAGATGTTGATATCTCTTTATAATAGCAACGACCTTAAGATGCAGACTTTAATTTGACAGCGTCTCAGCTGATATTGCACTTCAGAGCGAAACTAAGTTGCATCAATTTATACGGTCCATATTTTTTTTATTGCCTTAGTAGGTGAAGGGACCCATACACTTGCGCAGCTATGTAAGGGCACGAGCATAGTTGTGCGGGAACGCTGTGTCACCATACCTCACATATAAAAGCAACGTGCGCCCTTGCTAATTCAGTACGTCCACTAAATTGTTACTATTACCACCTAAGTACGCCGTTGTGTATTAACGTACTGTGGAACTTTGAATATATAATTACTCAGCGCCATCCTTGAGTTTAATTTATACAAGCTAGGGTTGTGACTCCGATAACTATAAACTACAACCCTACCTTATAGTAAGCAAACGAGGAAGCTGTCCACCTGATGATAAGCAGCATCTACCGCCCATGGACTTTGTACTGCCTAAGACACAGCTAAGCCATTGCCTAAACTGACATAATAGTCATATATTATTCAGTACCAATTGACGCTAATTCTGATATCTTATACTACTGTAAAGGGTTAGGCCATAGTCCATCTTGCTGGCCTAGGGCAGATTGGTAGACTTCACACACCCTCTAAATTTCAATAGAAAACTCCACAGGTATGCAGGTTTCCTCAAAATGTTTCCCTTCACCGTTAAAGCAAGCGATAATTCACAAAGAATACACATAATTTTAGAAAAGTCAGAGGTGTGTGGCCTTGGGTTTTGAACCTGTGGACATTCGTCTCGGCAGTCCCTTTCACATCCAACTATTTATCAATAGGTTTAGACGCTTCTTCCGACATCTTAAACCCAACTACCATCAAAATAATCGTATCGAATCCTAAAATCCAAAATAAATTAAAATTAACCCCCCAAATCATCAGCGTAAATTCGGACGCCTTCCTTTGGGAAACAGACTCAATTCCGGGATATAAATGTGCCTCATTTTGTTACCAAAAGTCCCGGATACCAGATGTTCTTCGAATCAGAAATTTAAATGAAAGAAAAACACTGACATAATGGCTTCCCGGACCCGCAAAACAATAAAGGGATTAGGCTCTGGACGGTAGTTCTTGACTCTATAAGACTAGAAAGGAAATTTAAAATAAAAGACAATTGTGGTAAACTTATTAGAATTAGTATTAAGCATGACCCCAGGGAATTTGTAATTTTGAGACCTGATTTAAATCATCGGATATTTTTATCTGAAAAATACTTTCGTTGCTTGGTTTATATTAGAAATGTATAAGAGCTGTGAATCGCGAGACTCCGGGTTCGATTCTTAGGTTGAGCAATATAAGACAGGTATTTGTTTCATGAATCACACTTATTTTAGGTCTGTGATTTGAACATCGGGCTGTCTAGAGATTAAATATACGCAAAATGTCATAGGAATTGCGCCCCAATAAACCCAAGTTCCTACAAGTTATAAATAATTTAGGTGACAGTATATCTAAGGCCGCGTTTACATTCCGACCACGAAGTGACGCCAAACTTATATCGGGTCCCTATATCGCGTTCAGAGGGTTTGCGACATCTGCGTATTTTCAATCTATTGTCGTTTTTAATAAATATTTTTGGATGTTTTATGTTATTCAAGATTTAAAAAAAAATGATTCATCATTATGCTCACAGTTTCAACATCCAAGGTCTTCACTTAAATTTAAATTTATTACAGGAACTGTAGATTATTTTGGGTTAATATTTGGCTTATTTCATTTCCACTATACATATACAGATAAGTCTATGCTAAGTATATTCATGACTTACCTTTATGCTTGAAACAAGGAATAAGGCGAGGTACACTTTTGTATTTCAATTCTATCTGCGATAATAATAGGAGTCTACAAATATAACAATATTCGGTGTTTCCCGAGCGCTTATCCCTTAACCGAGGTTTAAAAAGAGTGCTCACTCACCTCCCGGTAGGCAAGGGCTTGGCTGTGCCTCTGGCAACGCTTTAGTCTATGCCAATAAAAAAAATAAGTGTTTTTTATTAAACGCATCCAATTTTTTTTAATTATATTAATATTATTATTATAATCCGGCCACCAGTTGCCAATAAAATAAACATAATCTCTCGAAAGACTAAAAATCATCTTTATCATATAACATGAATACAGCTTATAATTGCATGCTATAAAATATGTCTTTATAGTCAGTGTTTCTACATGAAAGTCAAAACATGAAACCATATTTGCAAACACGCGGCAACATTAGTGTTGTTTTAGCGAGGAAGCGGAAAAGATTTTCCTGAAGACTTTTCTTTGTCCCCGCGATATACTGTTACGAAGCGAAGATTAAACTTACTGTTTATTGACACAATACATTTGAACGCAATTTTCTTACGTTTTCTACAGAATTTAAATTATACTATAAATAGTCGATATACATATTAATAGTCTTAGATTATAGTTTATATAGGATTTTATATTCGTTATTTTGGGTAATTTTGACAAAATAAAAATTTTAATTATGTATACAAAATAATTTTTAAGTGGTTTTTCACGGTAAAAAAGTATACTATTTATTTTATGAGAGAAGGTTTAGGTGTCTCATATTTTATTAAAGAAGTTAATAATAATAATAATAAAATAATCACCTAATTACAAATATCAAAATTTTGAACCTTTATATCTTATTTCTTAATAATAATAAATACGGAAGTCTGATGGGCGAAATTTAGGGAAAAGTAAACGCCGGAACTGCTGAGTAGATTTGGTGGACGCGACACTCTTACATGGGCCACTGTACTTTTGACACCTTATGGTGGTCACTGTCCGGGCGGATATAAAATACATCCTACCACCAGCATTGTAAAAACACTCCGTATCTTGTCTCAAAATACAGGCCTAGTCTAGTGTGTAACACGGTAAAACTAAGCTAAAAATGTTGGAGATGTGAATAAATAAAATTATAGTACTGTACTTAACGAACCAAAACAATGATTTTCCCCAATTATCTTAATTCAGAGTAAGACCACAAGTGAAGGCTACGTTAATGTAATCAACGAGGTAATAATCAGATCGTCCTCTTGACCTTTATGTATAATTATATGCATAATTCAAAGGGCTTTTGTACTAACAATATTTACCAGGAAAATATATTAGTCAATGGATTATTCCGCGGCTTCATCTGTGTGGAATTTATTGAATTTTTCAAGGATGGGAAAAATAATGCAGAAATGATTTGGACTATATTTCTTATAGGGTCTTTTTTTATATTTTTTTTGTTTCATCACCAGTTTCTTAGAACCTCTTCCTGGAATAGAGGCAATTGTGTCAAAAAAAAATCCACACGATTGCTTTTGAAATTTTAGTCAAACTTATAACCATTAGTACTTAGTAAATGTCTATAAATTTTAGACAAAATACATAAACATCAGTTATAAATCTTGTATTTTTTATCAAATTATTTTCAGAGAAATTACATTTACAAACCTTCTTAACTAAAACCTTTTCTGAAAAATATAAATTTAAATAACAAAAACCTCACACAATCGAAACAGTTTGGAGAAAATCCTGGACATACAAACATACGTATCAAATACGAAACCTCCTTTGGTATTCAGTTGAAATTAAAAATTTTGCTTACGTGCGCTCAAAGAAATAGGATCATATTAAAACAATAATTTACTACTAGGTATCCAAACCCCACGTTCTGTTATTAAATCGTATACAATTGTCTATTCTTGTTCTATAACGCAATCAGCTCCAGTATAATCATATTGTTCTCTCGTCCTGTAGACCTAATTAGATACGTAATTCAATCCAGCTTTCGAAGCTATTCCCGTGCCATTGGCATTTGTGGTACTGCGGTTGAATGCCAGAGGCTGGCAAATACCACGAGGAAATGCTGTGTTTACGACTGTTTTATTACTAAACGAGTAATGACAAACGCAGACGACCGTAATACAGTGGTATGAAAATCGCTTTTGGTTTNGAAGAGGGAATGAGCGGGTCGCTCGCATTATACTTAATCTGTCCATCTAGGACTTCCTATTATAGGATATTTCCAATGAATGATTGCAAAGTACCTACTTCTGGTAGGTGTTCGCATGCCTAATCGTGCATCGTTACACAGGATCATTAAATAGTTCAATACATATATGGGGTATCACACCGCCAACTTTCTGACTTCAAGTTACGAGTATTTTTTTTTTTGTTAAGATAGAAGAATCCAGTCACAATTATTTTGACCCGACGCGGGATTCGAACTCAGAACCTCAGCGCAGTAGACGTACTCGTGGCGTATACACTAACACCTACGACACCGAAACAGTCAAATGTATCTGCATGCCTGTGTATATCCAGTTCCAACAGGCCGGCATAATTGTGTCGACTTCCGGCGAGTAATCGTCTCTCGTCGGTCAACATACTATTGGATCCCACTCCACATAACATCAGGTGTAGTTGGGTCACTTTGTCGTACATAAAAAAAGCAATAGAAGTAATTGATAAGTAAATAGATATTTTTATATCTTTATTCAAAGTTAATTAATATATAAAGTTCATTAAATATGCATTAGCAATTGGCTAATGTTTTCGATTTCGATGTTCGCTTTTAACAGTGTGATGAATAATTATTTTGAGCTCATGTATTTAGAGATTAGTTTTGAAATGAAAAGGTAATTACATTTCGCATCAGCTTTAGATTTCGTTATTATATTGGTAATTCGTTTGGAGCTATACCTGTCCAGAGTAAATCGTGTTCCTCTCGAGAAGCTTCAACCTAGTTTGGCTTTAAAGCTGCTGCAGTAGTTTTATTCTTTTCGATAAATGATTAGTTTTTTACTGGTGGTAGGATATTTGCATCATTCTAAATACTGACCTATCACAGGGTGTAAAACCCATCATAATGGCCCACGTAAGTGTGTCGCGTTCCGGAATCAGCCTGTGTATATCCGGTTCAACAGGCCGGCATAATTGTGTCGACTGCCGAGGGTAATCTCGTCAGTCGACATTCTATTGGACCCCCACTATACGTACCTTCAAACGTAGTGGGGTCACTATGTAGTCAAGTTTCAAAAATAGGGCCAGATGGACATTTAACACACAAGCGTAAAATAAGAATATCTGAGCATCTAATATACAAGACCCTTACATGAAATTAAATTAAAATTAAAATACCACTCAAAATACCGCTTACCACAATGGCATCTATGTATCTTTCATCACCAAATTCCCAAAGTGTAGATACATATCTAATATCAAAATTTATTAACAAATAAATCCATTTAAAATGAATAATATAAATACCAATTGCTGTTTAACTGTTAAATATGTTAATGTAAACAATTATTTGCTTGATACCTCATTGGGACGATCGTTAAGTCTTCGGCTAAGCGACATGAACACCTAGAATAATTGATTGGCGAGGGACGGATTTGGGAGGAATAAATAGGTCCCTTGGCCATTTATGAAGAATAAACTTTAAAAGGAGTAAATTTATAATGTCTCTAATTTACTGGTGGAAGGATATTTTTATCCGCCTTCCCACCAGCATATACAAAATGTAAAATCCGACAAAGTGGCCCATGTAAGTGTTGTTGCTTCCCGGACTCAACGTGTATATATCAGTTTTCGAACAGTACTTACTGGTGTTTACTGACGAGGGATAATGATTCCCCTCGTCAATTGACACTCTATAATTTGGACGCCACTCTTAGAACTATCAGGTGCAGTAGAATCGTTTTGCTTTGAAGATGTGAAAATAATTTAATTTATTTCATATGTGTATATAATATATTTAATATATATGATATGTGCGGGTTGATAGAGTACACATACCTTTACTTCACACATAACTTAAGAAAAGTCAGAAGTGCCTGCCCTTGGGTTTTGAACCTGCGGACATCCGTTTCAACGAACCTAACCTAACGTAACTAGGCTATCGCCGCTCCAATTGTACTATCGGTATCAAGAACAATTACATAATCGATATTCTCGTTTTGACATTTTGGTAAGGAATCTTATTTCATCTCAATAGGGAGGTTATCCCAATTCCGTACCTGGTAGTAGTAAAGTTTACCCATTTGTCATTCAAGTATCCTCTGATGCTTATGAATATCGAATATATCACAATAGACCCCCGATCAAGGTGACTCCGATTCGCATCTGTCGAGTTTGTAATAAGAGCCTTTTGATACAATAGTGAAGATCCTCGCAAATAGATATTAAAATATATTTATTTTTATGCAGAAATATTTTGTTTTACTTTTTTTATCTGATACTAGACATTGCTCGCGACATCGGCCGCGTTAAAAGAATTTTCCACTACAAAAATACCGATTTAAAGCGCCATCTGTATGATGCCAGCCATCGTTTTGAATCAAGAATTGGTTAACCCTCGCTAGTTGACACAATTATGCCGGCGTGTTACACCACCACTCAATCATTTAGCACCGATTATTACTAGACATTTTGAGACTACACACACGACACGTTTGAGACTAACGTGGCATGTTCTAGGCGACAGTAGTGTAAGTCAAAGGTAAAATGGGAACTATTTATGGACACCTTCATCGCAGTAAAGCAAATAACCTTATAATGATAATTAGTAAATTAAAAATCCTCAAACCATTTCATAAAACTTATGTAAAAAGGTCACTCCTGCGGCGCGATCGAATGCGGAGTCTTATCGAACTCCATACGACATCACAAAAACCAAATTTAATTTCCATATTCTCTTTTCAAAAATGAATAACTCGATGAAAAAGATTTTATAATCTTAATTCAATAAAATGAGTAGGTACGCTTTAATGCTTTATATTTAAACCTAGTTTTCATACAACGCAACCTCGAAACAACATTCATACATTTTTACTAATGTTAATACAATAGTACACGACATAATTTGTACAACAAAAAGCGAGGGTCGTTCCCTAGAGCCTCCAACTGAGTAAACAAGTTCTGTTCTTAATGTATTACACTGAGGAATGAAACAACTACTGTGAGTTTATACGTAGAGGTCATTTGTGGGACTATTTAATTTTGCATGATTGTATTACGTTCGTGTATATCATTGATTCTCAAAGTAGTCCATATGGACACCTAGGGGTCCACGGAAGACTCGACGGGGATCTACCTTTTTTTTAATCATTATTTAAGGAGCTTGGTCTTTATTTCACGACTATGTCGCTCCGTACGTCCACTTTTACCCGTGCCTACTAACTTTTGATGAAATCAAAATATTTGCGTGACCAAAAAATGAGGGTTCACAATTCGTTAAGGTGTCCACGAAAATGTATCTGGTTTTCATAGTGAAGAGCTAAAATGTTGGCTTGACTTCACCTATCAATGTAGGCAGATAAGACTTAAGAAGCTCAACGACTGTTATATGAAAAAACTTCTATATTCTGGGGAATATGGTAGAAATTTAGCTGCAGAGGGTCCTCCAAAACCAGCAAAATTTAAAAAATTGGTCTGTGAGAAAAAAGTTATGGAACCTCTGGTGTATATGAAAACTTAGCCGAGTTATGAATAAAATTACAAAGATGTGAAGTTGACCAACGCATTAAACCAGCGCCGATGAAAGTCCTTACTCCTCTTAAAAGTCGTTTTGTAGTGAAATAATTTAAAGAGTTTGTTCGGTTTATTTTTGTATCCCTGGTATACGGGCAACACAACTGTGTTAACCACCGAAAGACACTGTGTTGCGTTTTTAAGACAGGCAATACTTTATATCAGCCCTGTTGTACTGTCCCACTGCTGGGCAAAGGCATCGGTAAGAGCTCTACTATTGAGAGGAATAAGGTCTTAGTCCACCACATTGGTCTAGTGCAGATTGGCAGACTTTACACACCTTCAAAATTCCTATAGAGAATTTCTCAGGTATACAGGTTTCCTCAAGATATTTCGATCGACGTCCCGAGATAGATCCCTACAAAAATTATGGTTAACAAAGCAACAGAAATAAAGCAGTGACATTCAGAGGAACTCTCGCATACAAGGTCCTGTCAAGTAAACTCATAATCAATCAAAACACTTTAAATTAATGTTAAATAACGCATAATTACCTGCATGTGGACCTATTGACTTCCCAAATCGGCGGCCACAATGGATGGTTAACAAGACCTTTGTCATTGAAAAGGCTTTCAGAGCGGCGATCCCCAGCGAAATGTGATTCTTAATTGCATTTTCTTTTCATTGAAAAGGTGTATGGACAGTCGAAAAGAAAAATCATTTAGCAAGTTATAGCCTCAATGTTACTTTATTAGTTGATTTCCCGCATACGGAATCCAGGAATCTGTTTGAATAGGTAGGCTATTGTAACAATGACTTTTCGGACTACCTACAACCCAGTCCGGCCTGACCATGAAGGCTGCAGTGTTCGAAATATCGGAAAAAAATTAATATATAAAAAATTGAGATAAAATCCGATAACTAATTTTATTTCGAGGTTTCATTTTCGCGTAAACAAGAGAAATCGTTCAAATTGTCCAGGTTGACGAGTTCAGTTTAGTACCATAAAAAACTTTGTAATTCAAATTTCTTTATGGTTCTCTTTATTTTATTTATTTAAAAAAAAATCCACAGCCCTTAATACTAGAGTGACACAATTTTATAGATATATGTTAAGGATAATAATGGATTTACATTTTGTTTGCATTATACTGTCTATGGGCAGTCGCAACATTAGGCGAGCAATATGCTTGTTTCAAGAACCACGCAATTTCACGAAATAAGGAACGTATAAATACTTCGTTTACACGATGTAAGTGAATTACGGAAATAGCATTTGTTTTTAATAAATAGGAAAATAACCCAACGATTTTTTATTTATTGATGTGAACGTAGTTTCAATTGCTTAAATTTTCACGCTGTAATAGATTTTCAAAAATCGCACAATTTTTATTAACATTTTCATTACTAGAAATATATTGGGGAATCAATTTCGTGCGCAATATTTTTTGAATTTCACCGGTTTGATTTCATCAAGTATTGCTTGTCAACGATAGAAAAATTAGGTTATTTTTCTTGGTAGAGATTTAATAAATGGAATTGCAGAACCTAAATTTTGGTAATATTTTTCAGTTTCTGAATTCTTATAGATCTTAAAATTTCATATAGCATATCACTTAATATATAACACGTAATTTTGTTATGAAAATTTCGAAAGCATAGTTGGCCCTGATTGTACTCATGCTGTTGCAAGCTAAAACCATTAATTAATTATCATGGAAAACGCAGAGCCGAATAATTAGATTAAAATAAAATCTTACAATTGCTACATTTTAATCTTATAATAGGATTTATTACATTAGTTATAACAGTGCAGCTCTTTAATTTTCTCTAACTTCGGGGTTTCTAAATATTGTTATTTTTCTTATCAGCCACGGTAATGTGACCCCACTGCTCCTGATAGTAAGTGGAGTGGAGTCCAGTAGAATGTCGACTGATGAGAGTTGATTACTCCTCGGCAGTCGACACAATTATGCCGGACTGTTGGAGCCGGATATACAGGGTCATTCTGACATTGCGTTCCTAAATGAAACCACATATTTATCTACGTGAAAATAACACTTTACAATTAGTTACTTGAGCGGTAGATGTAAAATAAAAAAGTGTAAGTTTCGAACAAAATAAATATTAATAAAAAGTAATTTTAATTTTACGCGCCCTAATGCCACTACTACTACTCTAAGAATATTCGTCGCAGCGGCAACATCATACTTTCAGTTAGAAATACACCCACGCACACGCCATATTCGTATTAAACTACAAAATGTTAAAAAAAATTGATAACTAAAACCAGGACTTTTGATGAAAATGTTCGTTATTAATGGATGATTTTTGTGCAAAATGTCAGCAAAGGTGAATACGAGTATGTGGTTTCATTTTGTAACGCAATGTCAAAATTACCCTGTATACAGGCTGATTCTGGGACGTGACACACCTACGTGGGCCACTATAGCGGGTTTTAACATCTTGTGTACGGTGATCGCTATCTGGGCGGATATATAATACCACCATACTTACACATACTTACTACAATAAAGATAAAAAACTTTTCACTGTGGCTTTTAACTACATTGGTTTTTGAAGGCTCGGTTCCCACACCGAATGCATGCCCATGCACGGGGGGACATTTGTCAAGGTCCCTGGCACACAGTACTATGTGTATGACCCTTGATTGGATATACACATTGAGACTTAAACGGGTCCGTGAATATTTCGCCTGCTTTCGTCTTCCGCGCATCCTACAAAGCTGCCATCCTTCCCACTCTCCACTGGGCCTTTTAAAAAAACTACGTTGGCTATAGTGTCTTTAGACTGAACCACAGTATTTTCCTCACGCAGTTAAGAGAAATAGACAAAGTACAAAAGTATAGAAACTTTGGAATACAAGAGACTTAACACTTAGCAAAAGAACAAGGAAATTATCAAAATACTCAACAGATTTTGCATACGATATTCGTTGTTCGAAGCTTCGTGCGTAGTAGAGATCGAACGCATTACTACGAATTCATATCCCTCTCAGTCGTATTTCGGGATAAAAGGTAACCTAAATTTTAATCCTGAATAATATTATGATATTTTTATGTACCAAATTTCGTTAAACCGATCAGACACTTCTGCATTCACTTCTAACATTTAAAAAAATCACATTTCTATTTTCACATTATTAATAATAATATTTCTTTTGCTGACCGTACGCCATTTCGATAGTACACAATAAAACAATATTTATTTGACAAAATTCAACTACACTCAGCTGTGAAAATTGTATGGAAATGTTTTCTGCACATTTCCTGAAATATACGTAATGCGAAAATTATTGGAACGCTTGCCTTTTGTGATATATTTATGAAGTCTGTTTACCGCTGTTTGCTTGGTTAATAGTAGGAAAAACAAATTTAGATACAGTACTCCGCAGTTATTATTATATAAAGAAATGTAATGATTTATTTGAACCCGTAAAATGTTATAGATTATTTAGATTCCGTCGATATTAACTCTACCACCAGTTCGGAAAGCAGTACTCACCAGAGAAGGACGGGCAAGAAACTCTGGTGTTGCTCTTTTCAAAATCAATTTAATAAACTACAGAAAATGATACAGAAAAAAAAAATATTGTTGTTTAGAGAAGTTCATTTATAAGCTCGCAAAATAAGTAATGAATATGTTTTAAATTTCCATACCAGTGCACAGCCCTCTCTATATAAGCTAAAGAAAAAGAAAAATTAACAAGTGCTTGCAATGTCATGCAAGGCTTTATGACTCAAAGTTTTCGTGCGTTATTCATGTCAATTAGTGCTTCGTATCGTTTCTGTCTACCTTTGACAATACAAGCGTAAACTTATGTTAAATTCCGAACACACCGACCAAAATACTTAGGTACCTCGTACCAAACTAATTGTCTGTGTATGCAGTGCAAACATAATAAGCTGTCAGACGAGGTCGGTTCGCACGGCCCGATGCGAACTGAAGCTCACGCAACGCTGGGTTTAAGATCGTCTGTTATTACAAGTCCGTTCACATAGTGCCGAAACGGAAAGCAGATGGCAAGGGTACTAACCAAATATATTTTTACCAATGAATAGCAGAGCTCTCTATGTATCTACGTAATGGCAAATGGTTAAATCTATATATATAATTTTTATGGGTGAATAGGGGGTCTCTACCTTAGTGGGTAAAATAAGATAACAGTAATGAATATACAATATCATCATATATTAGGAACGGTATTGCAAGGGAGGTCTCTAGTATGCGAATTCTGATACGTACCATTGCTTTTATAACTTATACTATTAATTAAAAACGTGCAATCACATTCATCATTGCTATACGTTATCTAGGCGGTATCATTGTATAAAGATATTTCTCGTCCTTGCCATAAAGTGAGCATGCTCAAATCGTGTCGTCATTTTATAAATCTGTGCCTGTGAACGAACCTACGCTCCAACAGTACCTGCACGCATGGCCTCGCATAATTTTTGTCCAGGACGCTCGTAAGAGGAGAAATTCAATTAAACTTGTTTACGGACGATATTGCATTCCTCTTGAGCAGCGTTTTTATAACGTTGAGACGTGAATAGTAAAATATTTTAGTTTATGACCTTTTCCTGACAAAAAGACTTTAATACGCTTAATTTTATGGTATGTTACAGAGCTAGAAAAATATAGCAAAAGTGGACTTGATGTGGGGGTTAAATAAAGAGCTAGAAAAATCCTGCAATAGATGTTGTATCTATTTAGCATATCTGGGGCCTTATTCTCTATCTCACACGTTATTTTGACAGTGCGTAACAAGCACGTAACACAATGTGTCATGTTTAGGACTATAGATATTTGGTTTACAGAATACCATTCCACGCACATTTCTCGGAGATAACATGACACGGCCGCGTTACGCGTTTACACTATCATACAGAATAAGGGCCCTGGATGCCTCGGTGGCGTATTTCTAATGGTACACGTTACGAGAGAGACTACCGCCCTGTGGTTCTGGGTTCTAATTCCAGGTCGGGTCTAAATAATTTTGATTGGGTTTTCTATCTTAAAAATTACTCAGTCGTAGATCGGAGTTAGGATGTTATCGGTTTGCCGTACCTCGGAAAGCACGTAAAGCCATTAGTCCTGCGGCTGATCTCTGTCCGGTCATGTCGGATTGCCGTCTCACCGGACTGTGAGAGTGAAGGAGCAGAGAGTGCACCTGTGTATTGCGCACACACTTGTGCACTATAACATCTCCTTCGTACTTGGCTGATCCCCGTTGAAATTGGCTGCCTTGGCCGAAATTCAGTTAGTAAGGAATCAATCAATCATCTATTAAAAGCTTGCTAGTCTGCCAGTTTGTCTTGTTTCTATCGATCAACAGTTCACTCTGAATAATGCACGAGATAAACCAAGATTTACCGTCAAATTGATCACTATTTGCAGTCATAGTAGAGAATTTGACTAGGCTTAAAATTTTTGTGCGCGAGTAATTCAAAAGCAACATTAACATCAAAATGTATTACAAACAGAACAAACAAAAACACACATCACACTTTATCCTCAACTACAACTTTTGTCTGTGCGTTCGGTGCCATGATGTGGGGGACAGAGCTAGTGTCGTATCGAGCTAAATTTTTAATTTCGAGCTGATAGTGAGTAGAACTATCCAATATGAATTCGCCCGGACCGAGACATCAGAACGGTGTCGTGGCCCGCACACTATGTCACTACCGAGGCAGTTAATATTCCAATTATATTAAAGTAAAGTATTTTAAAGTAAACTCTTTAGTTTTGAGTACACTTCTTATAACTCTATCTACCCAAGCGTATTTTAGAGTGGACACCACGTCTTGGCAAACGTAGCGTGGGACGCCCTCTGGCCAGATGGCGGGACGACTTAAACAAGGCAGGTAGCGACTGGATGCATAAAGCAACGGACCGAGGTCTGTGTCGTATCTTGGTAGAGGCCTATGTCCAGCAGTGGACTGCTACGGGCTGTTGATGATGAACCCTACAGTGGCGAAGGGTGAAAATTCTCAAAAGGGAACCCGAGGAAATATTTTTTTCAATAGTTAACAAGTAATACGCGTCATAGACTAACAAAATTGCACCCGTTATAGTTGAAGTATTGATTTAATTTAATAAGTATAAGATGACTTGTTTGAGTATACTATTATTATTCTAGTTATATCGCTATGTTTTTTTCTTTTATTATTTTTAATTAATTTACAAAAGGTAAACCCGGTAGGAATCGGCTTGTATGGATGCTTCGCCACTGGAACCCTATCTTCAAAGACGTAGTAGAATGTATTTCGGATCATTTGGCGTTAAGGCATAGTACGTTTGACGTTACTCTACTAGAAACCAGTCACCAATATTGTAAAGCTTTCGTTTCAAAACCAGTGTTTTATGCCGCGTGCAAAATTAGATCGAGCTACGTATTGTTTAGTTTGTCTATTAGTTTTTTAACATAGTGTGTTCGTTTTACCGCTGGCAATTGCGTACATTTTAGTTTGATTGTTAGACTTTCTGTATGGAGATATTTTAGTTAATTGCTCTTAATGGTAAATATACAAATATATTGGTCCTCTATGCAAATTTTGAACCCGTTTTTATACTATTAATGGTTGAATTTGATATAACAAAGTTTCATAATATCCAAGGATTTAGGCTGGACTGGTTACTAAAACAGTAAGTCAGGACATTAAATCTCTTTGTATATATATAAATATGCGACAATATTGTATTAGGTTTAAGGTACCTGTAAGAATATTGTCAAAATGATGATAAATAAATAAATAAATAAATAAATAAATAAATAAAAAACAAAAAATTAAAACTCCTTCAACCACTAACCACTAAAAACCAAAAAAATATTTAATATTACCTATATACTGGTTACTAATTTTGGAGTCGGTGCCCAATAAAAAAATATTTTTGATAATCTATCCAAAATTGGCGGAGTAATCGCGTAAAACATCCAAAAAAAACATACAGTCGAAATAAGAAGTTCCTCCTTTTTTGAAGTCGGTTATAAATGAAAACCTTTCATAGTTTATACTGAGTTATGACAACGTATACGTTAACAAAGTGTACATTATTGCCTACCAGCCAAAAACTTACACGTGAGGACACGTAGCTATCTTTTATTTATGCAACCACACTTTTCATATGCATTCGTTGCAATATGTTTTCATTTTCATAAAATGTGCGGCGCGTGACTTCGTTATGTTATATTTTTGTTTAAAATTCTGTAATAGCACCGCTGAGATATAAATTTTCAGGGTTTTAGGGAATAAATTTAATAAACAAAAACATATATAAAAACATTTATTGTTTATAAAATTACATTAAAATTTCTCCAAAACAATGAGCATAACACCAACTTAGAGTAATTTAAATCTTTACTCATAATAAAACAAACATTACACATTTAAAGTAAGTACAAAGAGTTGTTTTACAAAAGAATATTATAATCCAAATGTGAACACCACTAGACGAGGCGATATTGTGTAAAATTGAATAATTTAGCAGAACAGGCGAGGGGGAAGAGCGGGGAGTGGGGACAACGCGGTCAGTACATGATATTATTGTCTGGAAGCTTGTTTGAAGCTATAATACTTGATCTAAATTCTAGAATTAGTAGATTTTTGACCTAGGTAGTGATTACACTAAGCCGATGGCATGCACAGCGCTCTCTTAGGAGTGTAGTACAAGAATAATATGGCCCAGAATATGTTGCGTCTTCCTTGACGGTTGCCAGAATAATGTCAGTTTGATTGGAAGTACATGAGATGGATCTTGGAATACGACTTTTCATGAATCTCTGATATGTTTTTTTATCAGTTATGGGCTGAAGCAAGTAGTAAATCTGTTTCAAAGCGAGATTAATGCCTTATTGAGTATAAAGGCAATCTAATTCTACGTTTAAATTTTCCATTTGAAATATTGAATAAAAAATTGTCGTATCACAACACCGATATAGTGCCAACAAAATACCTGATGATATAGCTAAGAGGACTCCTAGCTCTCCAACCGAGTCCCGAGTACAATCGCGCACAAAGGGTTCCTACATAATTCATGCGAGGTGATGATCCCGCGGGACCTCGTGACGTCAGCAACCGCAGGGTCCTTATTAAATGACGGCATATGGCTCGGTGCGATAATAGCTTCATAGGCGGTTTGGGTAAAATTTTTAGTTATTTATAGGAACAAATTAGTAATAAGATTTGATAAATGCAAGTTTTTATTGTAATATCGATACTAGCAGAAGGTATTCTTGGTAATTTTACTCAACTGTAGATCCCTGTCCAAAAAAACCCAGTTTTTGAACTCGAATACTACTGGCTCTTAGTGTCGGTTTTTCTAAAAGATTTGGTTTGGACTGTCTTTCCATTTATTATAATAGGTTTTCTAATATAATGATTAGAACTTTGCTGGTGGTAGGATATATTTTATATCCGCCCGGATAGCGACCACCGTACACAAGGTGTTAAAACCCGTCCTAATGGCCCACGTAAGTGTCGCGTTCCGGGATCAGCCTGTGTATATCCAACAGGCCGGCATAGTTTCAACTGCCTCAGAGTAATCTTTCATCAGTCGACATTCTTTTGTTCCATACTCCATTTACCATCAGGTGCAACGTCCTACGTTTAAAAAAAAACTTGGCAAATGATACGCAAAATTAAACGTTAAATCCAAATTTTTGTAAGCCGTAATACCATAAAAGCCCAACAATGCCACTTCTAAACTCGGCGATACCCAGGTAAATTTAAAACAAGTCGCAAACATAATAAAGAGTGGTCATTAAATTTTGAGTGCGCGTGGCCGAACTAACAAAGACACCCTTTTCCCCCTACCCCCACTACTTTCCGTCTGCTATCTCTGCTTCGAATTGTATTTAATATTGAAGTAACTGCTTGTTTTGCTGTCTCGGTATCTTGAGCTTTGCATACCTTTAGGGATTTCATACTTAGTTCAGTTTTGTTTTAATTACAATACGTGAGTGCTTTTTGGACGATTTGTTTGGTTTTATTAAAGTTAGTACTTGTGATTTAAATAATTTGAGAGCATTTCATATTCTAGGTCTTTATTTTTGAATTTGTTTAGGTCGGTGTTGCTTTATTTGTTTTTGCATGGCGATTAGTGAGAGTTGACTAAATTCATATGGCTTTTATGTGGTAATAATGATCTAATTTTTTAATGTAATAAGTATTTTGGGGTATCATGCAAATCCCATTATGCTTATTTTGCTATTTTGGTACTATGAATATTCGTGATGTATCTAACTATAGGACCTGCGAGTAATCAAATTCCAATGCATTTAAATCAACCAAGAGTTTAATGCGTTCAAGTAAAAAAACACAAATTTCAGCCTTTAAAAAAGTATAACTTCCTAATTATGGAAGATACAATACTAAAATTATCTTACTATGAATAATAGATCTATAATTGGATACTAAGGCGATAAATGTTCACTTATGCAGTCACCTTCAGAAGTATAGTAAAATTAGACTTTTCAATATATCCAATCTATCAATTGTATATATCATGTTTGTTTCGACGCTCTATCTGCAGGTAGCAACATGGCGACGAAAACACCACCTGCACAAACAAAATAACAATGGCAGCTTGAAACTAGTCAAAGATAAAGCGAAACTATAGGCTTTAACGAACTATTGAATATGATGATCTAATAGCCCGACACGCTAAATAAAACTTTCGACATTTTGTAGTAAAATATGGAATTTAATCTCGTGTATTGACAGAGTTAACTTTAAAACGATAAAGCAAAAGGCAAGTCCAAGCCAAGGACACTTTTTTATTTTCCTGGTCAAGCTATATCATTGAATAAAACCATGGTTAGTTTTGATCATTGGTATTGTATCAGATATATTCTGTTGAGTCATACTTGATTAGACTACAGTGATAATTATTGTTATAGACACGTCATAGTGGCTCGTTTCGACGATACATGTTGGTCTGTTTATATTCAGCGATACAGGATTAATTTTTGTAGATCGAAGGAATCGACTCCTTTTGATCACGTTGCAGAATGCGTTTGGCTTTAACGAACGGCCTGCTTGATATCAACGTGATCTGGGGGAATTTATTCCGGGCAAATAAAAAAAACAGTATTATTCTATGGGGTTTGAATTCAGAACCTCTCAGTCTACAGACCAATGCTGTTAGAAAATAACAGGATAAAACTTACTTAAAATAAATATTGCCCACGAATAAAACGTGAGGCTGCAATGGTCGACCACAACAGCTCCGACCAAGTTAACGCCTGCGAGACACGTGAACCTCGCCACCATCATACCCAGGCTTGTTGCTAGACCCCTGAAAACGTAAGCAGATTCAGAAAAAAATATAATGTACATAGACATGAAGTGAGATCTCTGTAGACTCCATTTGAAATAATTGGTTCTTTACTTTAAACCAAAGTATGCAAAGGTACTTATCGCCCTTAGATCTCTATGCCTTCAAGGCAGCAGCATATCCACGATTTCTTCTTATTTTGAGGGTATTTACAGGACTCATATCCCAATAAAGAAAAAAACAGATTACTTTAATATTAATACCAGCCCTGTTGTATACTACCCACTGCTAAGCACGGTCCTCATCTACTATACTGAGAGTACTACCTACGTATAGCTTAAATATTTCACGGTTACAGAATTAGTAGTGGTATTCCTATTGGGATATTTGCTTTGAGACGAGTACGGAACTATGATCATTTTATCCCGGAAAAGTTTTGCAGGAACAAATATTTTCAGGAGCGCATAGTCGTGAATTACAAAAGTTTGTACTGACATAAATCTGAAACTTTGCTAGCCACAACCACGTGCACATACGCTCTCTAATTATAGTATGCATTTCGGATTCATAAATAAAAATTGAATCGCATTTGAATCCTCATTTACCGGATTTGATGTTTTTATTTTAAACTCTCATTACTAATTTAATATTAAAACACAAAAGGTGTAGAATTTGTCGCCTAAGTAGTATCATTTACAGATTTTGTATTATGTTAAAATTCCCTTTAAAAAAAGCCGTTTCCACCACCGTTAATCGAAGTCTTTACCTGCAAGAAGTGGGATACATATCGACAAAATAAGATCCCACATTCCCCACACAGATACCAGTAAACTGAATCATGGTGAACAATATCATTCCAGGAATCGCTCCATCAATCAGGTTGACCATCACAGCACTCGCTCCCGAAATGATGATGGTGATTATCAAGAGCATCTTTCTCCATGACGATAGCGCAATGAGCACTATGTTGAGAATCGTGAAAAATGAAGTAAAAAGCATGCCGCTGTAGATGGTATTCATTGGTGTGGTGTTTCTGCAGGGCCCCTAAAAATTTGGATTAGTATAAGACATATTGTATCTTCAACGAAGGCTACTTAATTATCTCATATAGACGTTAATTGCTAATGATGATAATGATTGTATCTACATAAAAGTATGTCAATACTATTACCGTTTACCTATTTCTGACACCAAATATCTGTGAAACTATCTGGATAGGTGAAATCTGGTCCTATCACCTAGCTGCTAGTGTGAATATGCGTTCACACTAGCAGCAGCAGGAACATATAAATGCTTATATGTTCCTATTTGACAAGCCTGATATGTTAATTTTAATTAATTGCCATTGTGAGAGTAATCGTCTCGTTATGCAAGATGAACAGTAACGTAATTTGATTATCACATTGTTAATAATCACAAGTTATCGTAGATATCATTTAAGCCTCAACCGTAAACTTACCATTGTATCGTCAATGGATGGTGTGATTTTGGCAATAATCTTGTGACAGAAGCTTTCAGGGTTATCAGGGTTGCTATTGTAAAACGAGTTGACCATAGTAGGAAACCACATAAAGAACACATTGTTTCTGAAAGAAGTATTTAAAATGAACATCTTGAATACTGTGACTTATTTGGTGGAAAAGAATATTTTTACTACAGTGATTAGTCTCTATAGCGATTTTTCTAAATTTCTGCGTAATATACTACTTCTGTAATAAATATTATTGTTCTAGAAAATTCTACGAAGCACTGGGTTATTAAATAATTAAACAAAATAAAATGTTTTATACATCGCGTAGGCAAACATAGTTGCGCTTATGATAAATCAAAGTATACGAGAATATTTAATTATTAATTAAATAAAGTCGCTTTTATAACTAAAGACATTTTATTGTTGCATTTTATATTGAAAATTAAATAAATGAAAGACTATAAATGCTAAGATCTGCTAAAGCTTTTAATGATCTTCCTCATGATATAGATATTGATCTATTTTGTAGTAAGGTCACATTTGCGAGAATTGCTTTCACTAAGAGTTTCGTTGAGGTTCACGGCGATTAATGATTATTGTTATTTTTCTTTTTCTTTTTTTTAACTCTTTTAGAAATATTCGACATTAAATTATAACGGCATTTTGTTATTATAATTAAGTATTTTTAAATAACCTCAGTTTAAGTAAGTTAGTAAACGTTTGTCAACATATTTTTAAGTTTGTAAGACGATAATATAAAGTAATTTTAAATTTATGTGCGGTGGCTCGTAATTGGCTTAACTGTTGTATTCGTTTCGTCCTATATTTGTTTCTTTTTGATAGCTGTGAGTCACCCAAATATAATAAAATACTTACGTGCTGCAGCATATAGCAAATAAATAAAAGAGTTGCAAAGTCCTCCAAAGCAAAGGTGGTTTAAATATAGGTGCTGATTGTCTGATTACTGAATCACAGAACGATGATGAATCTTTACAGTTGTTATTCCCTGCTATAGATTTTATCTGGAAATCGAAAATTATACATTTAATAAAGCATTATGATATAAATATTACAATAAGTAAAGTCTTTTTTTATAAATTTGAAGAAGTAAATGATATTATGTCCAGTTATCATCCAGACCAAATTTTACACTAACGTACAAGTCTTATGTTTTAGGTAGCAGAAAGTACGAGAATCTTTCGGTTTCCACTGACGTCTACTCCCAAACCTACAAAATTTTGGGCCATACAATAATTTACCAGGATGAAAATGGAATCTCCATTTTTCAAAACCATTTCATTTGCTTCATATAATAACTTACTGGATAATCGTCACTCCCTTTATTCCCTCTATAATATCGCGATAGAACCTCAAGAGCTTTATCAGTCTCTCCGGCATTTGCTAAGAATTTAGGACTCTCTTCTAGAAAGATCATCATGAGGGCTCCGATACCAAGTGGTAAGGCCATCGCCGCTATCAGCAGTCGCCAGGATCTTAAGATGATGAAAAATGTTGGGACGTTGAAGTCCATCGGAAGTATGATGTAGGCTAACCCTGGAATATAGTTTTTAATCGTAACAACTACTAAAGAATGTAATGGATATTTTTTGGGCGGGTATCTTGATATACCCCAACCGGATAAACATCGAGTCGTTCATACAAGTCATGTTTCGGGATCAATGCCTATCGGAAGGACTCTATTAATCTGTTTTTCTTTAATAATTCTTTCCACAATTAAGGGACGTTAATTAAAATTTAACAAAAAACTACTTATAAAAACACAAGTAAATGAAGTCCATTCCAGACCTTACACACCGTGTCACTTCACAGAATAAAGACAAGCTAATCAGCTTTCAAATATAGTATGTTATTATCAACCAAAAATAATTTTAGAACTCCAGAACATTTACAAGATTAAAAACGTAGGTTAAGCAAAATACAGAAGATTTAATAGTATGAATCTATGTAACATCAGTGATGAGCTAATTTTCAAAATGGCAAAGCTTAACAAACTGTAAAACCGTTGCGGTATAGTTGTATGAAGTTATTTTACCTCTTATATCTTATTCCTGCGCGGTAAAGGGAACTGCCTAATAAAACAGAATACATAATATGCTAGAAACAAGTGCATTCCGTCGCCGAAATTATTTCGTCTTAACTTTCTAGACGTACTCCGGTTGTAACTCGTAATGCTAAACTACTAAGGGTTAATTTATCATGTGCTAATGGTCTTTAGGTGGATCAAGATATTTTGGTATACAGAATCTAAAAATTCCAACTATCGTTGAAGGTTGTCTTTACCGTATTGATTGAAGATAATAGCCAAAACGATAGTTCATTATTACTTTGTTATTACATTATTATTTTGTTCACAAATTGAATTATATATGTTACAGTTAAAACACGTTCTCAGTTACAAGGCGGTTTCTCCTATTAAAACAAATTTTCACCCAATGCCATTATTGACGAGATACAATAATTTATTTCTGTAGACAATAGTACCGTAACAGACAAAGTCTGCAGCCAGGCAGTAGCAGTTCTGTATGAAGAGAAACCTACTCCTCAGATGCTTTGGCGTGCACTCCCCGAGGTACGTGATGGTGAGGGTTAAGGATGCCATAGAACTGAAAAAAATGACAATATTTTTAATTGAAACGTTGAGATGAAACAAGCAGGTATCAAAGTGATTGTCAGAAATTATTTGGATGGAATATCGAAGAGACACTTTCGGAATTGTTTACATCTATATTTCAGCTAGAAAATACACCTAATTAAGGTTTTTGAATTAAAAAGGTCATATAAAATTTGCCTGACGTGGAATCCAATCTCAAAACCACATGGCTCAGACGTTATTTTAATAGTTGTAAATAAATAAATAATTATATCAGCCCCGTATTATATACTATACCACTGTTGGGCACGGGCCTCCTCTACTATTGAGAGGGAATAGGCCTTAGTCCACCACGCTGGCCTAGTGCTGATTGATAGACTTTACACACCCTCGAAAATTCCTGTAGAGAAATTCTCAGGTATGGGAGTTTCCTCACGATGTTTTCCTTCACCGTTAAAGCAAGTGATAATTCACAAAGAATACACTTATTATTTTTTTAAGAAAAGTCACAGATGTGTGTCCTTGGGATTTAAACCTGCGGACATTGGTCTCGGTAGTCCGTTCCACAACCAACTAGTCTATCGCCGCTTTGTATTGAAAGTCTTAAAATTCAAATGGAACGTTGGACTCACAAGCTGCATCCTATAAACTTGAAAGCTAGCATCATGAAGAAATCCTTTGAGACGCTGCAAACTATTGCAAAGAAGAATCCTGAAGTCGCTGAAATGAGTAAAGCTTTGCGCCGGCCTTGGGTGTCCGCGAAGTAGCCCCAGGGCTGAGCAAATATGAATCCTGAAATGCAGGCGTATTCCAAGTATTGGCGGTTGATAGAATTGAGATATCGTAGTAATAATATTACTGTTAAGTGCCGTGTTTAATTAAATATCACTTTTGGGTAGGATCTTAAGTGAACATTTAAGATGCTGAACTATTTGATAAACAAAACTTGAGGTGACATTGAAACATTTTTGGTCAGCTATGTCGGCGTTGTATAAGAAAGTAAACTTAGCTCTCAAAATAAAAAATGATACTACCGCTACCAGGATCAGTCTTTTATGAATATACAGTTTTTTTTTGATACGAGCGGGGCAAAGTGACCACACTGGACCTGATTGTAAGTGGAATGGGCTCCAATAGAATGTCGACTGACGAGAGATTCCAGATGTTAATATGTTCAAACAAAAACCCATCTTTTCAGCTTTATATATTATAGTTATAATAAACATAATAATTATCATAAGGACATCATTAAGTGGGCACTTACAAGCAAATACTTTGAAGTGATAATGTTGATTTTATAACTACCGTATAGTGTATGACTCATTTACAAAATCAGTACATGTATACCATACCAGCGAAGGAAATAGATGTCAGAATCCCGCTTTCTTTCAACCCTAAATGCAGGTCACAGCTCGCTGCTGGTACTACCAGGCTGAAGCCGAGCATGTCCACCACCGTCCCCAGATGGAAGGTGCAGGTGGCCAGCAAAATCAGGTAGTTGTAGAGACCATGGCCTGAAATCAATATATAGTACTTTTGTGATGCATTTACTTTATGCTTTACCTCAACATCAGATGTAGTGGAGCCAGTTTGCTGTACTAATAAAATAAAATTATGTTGGTGTACTGAACGTAATGTTAAGTACAGATCAAATGTGAAGTCAACCAAGCAAAGATGTTCAACGTACGTCGACTCCAGTGTAAGTGAAGGACCTAATGCTTTAAATTTTAAAGTGATAATGCAATAAGTAATTTCTAACTAAACACTCACAACTTATTGTTAAAATATTTAAGCAGCTACTTATAATTTCAAACATCACATTTTGCGTTTTCACATATAATTACGTAGTTCTATAATATAATAAATAAAGATATTGATTAAGGACTTGTGTCACAATTTAAAGTAACACAAGTAAATTCTGCTTTTCAAAAATGTGTGTTTTGACATGTCACATTTTACATAGCTCTATATTTGAGATATGGATTTAGGACCTACGATCAATGAAGACATAGGTACTTTTGATTCACTTGTCATCCACCACCTTATATGCTGTTTAAATCTCATTTAATTAGTTCTTGGTCTTCACTTGTATAAGTATAATTGAAGTAAATTTACGCACCAGTAGCATCCAAAGCGTCTTCCACATCTACATTATAACTTGTATCTGCGACGCGCGCACCAACAGATCTCACTCCACCGTCATTCATGACTGCACTGACATGCATTAGTCTTGATAAGACGAACAGAATTTGTATATAATTTGCTCGCGACTGCGCTCGAATTTGAGGAATATTTTGAACTAAATAAATATGCCTACCATGGTAAAAGGCTCGTCTCCTATTAAAGTATCATGGGACAACACACGGTGGTGGATGCACTGGTTGCCCTTTCGATGTATAAGGGGCTCCCATGTGTGTGTGCGTGGGCATGTACTTATGTGAGTGTATTAACTTAAATAATTTGTACTGCTTTGCCACGTGAATTTATGCACATGTAGAGCGAGATATTAATCTATACTATTATATAAAGCTGAAGAGTTTGTTTGTTTGTTTGTTTGAACGCGCTAATCTCAGGAAATACCAGTTCAAACGGAAAAAATCTTTTTGTGTTGGATATCCCTTTGTTCGAGTAGTGCTATAGGCTATATATCATCACGCTATACCCAATAAGAGCGGAGCAGTAATGGCTAATCTCAGAAACTACCGGTTCGAACTGAAAAATGTGGAGTACTATAGGCTATATATCATCACGCTATGACCAATAGGAGCGTAGCAGTAATGGCTAATCTCAGGAACTTTCGGTTCGAACTGAAAAAATCTTTTTGTGTTGGATAGCCCTTTGTTCCTGGAGTGATATAGGCTGTATATCACGCTATGGCCAATTGGAGCGGAGCAGTAATGAAACATGTTGCAAAAACGGGGAAAATTTATTAGTTTTGAGAGCTTCCATTGCGTGCGCTGCGTAAACGGTTAAGTTATGCAACAATGATGTATGACGGGATTGTTCCTCTTAAAAAGTTCTACAAAAATATATTATAAAACATAGTCCCCTGCTGCATCTGTCTGCTTGAACTCAAAAACTACCCAACGTATATATTAAGATGAAATTTGGTATGGAGACAGTTTGAGACCCTGGGAAGAACATAGGCTCCCGGAAAAATACATAGCGTGACTTTTATAACGGAAAACTTTAGCCCGAAAAACTTTATAACGCGGGCGGAGCCGCGGGCAAAACGAGTAAAACTTTAAACTATGAGACCTATTAGACCTATATTGATAGCTATTTAATCAGTTCTTACCCACGTTTTAACGCTCAGTCATTCAGATGCAATAAATAAAAAAAAAACCTTGTCTCTATTAGCATACCTAGTCCTGTCACTGGCCGCATAACTAAATGCAACGGTGAAAGGAACGAAATTGTTAATAAAAACTACCTTGTTTAGTTCTATTTGAGCAAGATTATACAAGGGGATGTAGCTCAGTGGTAGAGCGTTCGCTTTGCATGTGAAAGGCCCCGGGTTCGATCCCCGGCATCTCCAAAACTTTTTTGAAATCGAATTTTTACTTATAGTTCTTTGATGTGGTAGCGTAGTCGATGATACAGCCAATATTAGACTTAATTACTTTGTGTCACATATTTTGTATAACAATGTAGCGGTTGAAAAGGTTGCCATACAAAAATTTTGCGCTCATGTAATGGTTACTCTACCGTGACACAGCAAAACACCAAAGTAAAATACTTCATATTTTTCCAAATATCTTTATTTGCACATAATTATTACGCATATTAGCATAATATTTTCTGTAAATATGTTATATTTGTATTATTATCTAAGGATGCTGTGACATTTGCATACGGACATTTGCAATTGGTAAAAACTTTTGGAGCACAAATCAGGTCCTGATATCCAGTCTATGACTACCTATACCAATGTCTTTGAATGCATGTAATCAAGCGATCAGACCAACTAAGTATTTTTTTATTTCTTTAAATGACGAGACGAGTTTGCCTTTCACCTCACGGTAAGCGATACGATTGCCCATAAACACTAGAAGCACCATCCAACATCTTGAATAGCAAGGTATTGTTTGGTATTCCACTGCGCTCGGCATCCTGAGACATGAAGTGTTAAGTCTCATTATGTCTAGTTACACTGGCTGCTTAACATGATTT